>NC_065525.1:8096838-8100752 GCF_006386435.1 Epinephelus moara
ATAGACTACCCACCACTTTTTCTGTCCATTTACAATATACCCACCTATCAGCCAACAATCCAGTGGAGTATATGAGAGAGTATACTCGCTTCCTCCTCAATAACCTATCCACCTAGTAGTACACCCACCTCATCAATTACCACTACACCACTGAGTATTTTAAGTACTTTATTTTTCTGTATGAGTCCTATTTCACAAACGTGGACAGACTTGGCCTAAACTGTCATTTTTCATAGGTGTCCTCTCAGATGAAAGTTCTCATGGATTGTTTAGTGATCAGGTGACTGTCATCCAGCTGAAGATTGGATCTCATTTTTTTTTTTCACTTTTTTTCCAATAATCATCACTTGGATTTGTTTGTTTATATCTTCATTGGGCTCTTCTGGGATAGTCATGAAACACATCAGTAATTATCATCTTAAGTATAACATTCATTATTCTGACATGGGCCATTCTCCATAATTACTACCTTTACTTTTGGTACTTTAAGAATATGTGATAGTAATAATTTGTATTGTTGATAAAGTAAAACTTTGAATGCAGCACTTGTAACAGAGTATTAAATTGCTCCTTTTAAAAGATCAGAGTACTTACAGAACTGGTCAATTAGGACAACTTTCATAAAGCAACTCAATTATAAACTCATGAAGTTTAGTTGTTAATCATTGTTGTCCTGTTGTTGTCAGTCAATAAATCGCCTCACACCTCTGTTTCTACACGGAATTGTATTCCAGTAGAGTAAATGCCTCTGAAGCTGATTTTTCAAACTTTTTTGCCAATCTAAAGGTTCCTCAATTAGACAGTGCATCACAAGATGATATGGATGCTCCAATTTCTAAAACTGATGTCTTGAATGCTATTCAGGCCTTCCCCTCTGGAAAAGCAGCTGGCCCAGACGGCTTTGGCTGTGAATTTTACAAAGCATTCCATGAAAAAGTTGTCCCTTTCATGTTTAGGATGGTGAATGACTCCATGAGAAATAAGAGGCTCCTCAGCTCATTGTATGAAGCAAATATTTGTTTGCTTCTAAAAAGGGAAAGGAAGAGTCTGACCCTGCAAGTTCTAGGCCTATTGTTCTTTTAAATTGTGATCAGAAAGTAATAACTTAAGTTCTGGCTAAAAGATTGGGTAATCATATTTCAACAATTGGTGAAATACTTCACAGTGTGAAGTTTTGTGATGTTGAATATACGCGGATGATTTACTGATCTGTTTATCAGACCCAGTAGTCTCTGTTCCCGACCTCCTGACCTACACTAAATCATTAAGCAGACTGTCAGGATTACAATCAACTGGGAAAAATTGTGAGTTTATGCCTTTGAAGAATAATTTGTGTCCTGTATTCTTGAAATCTTTGCCATTTAAATTACTCGCTACCCACATTAATTAAACCCCCTCACATTTCTAAAGCCCAGTTATAGAAGAATGCAAATAAATAAATACACTGATTGATTAATATGTGTTTTGTCTGTGGGTGTGAACATGGTGACTTTGTCTCAATCCATTTTCTTCCCTGTAAATCCATGTGATCATTGATTGATGACCCAGGTCTATTTCAAAGTCATGAAATCAACCAGACTTGATGTTGTTCGCTCGCAGTAGCTCCAAACAGCTTTATGAAACAGATTCTGATTCAGTTTGTTTGGTTAATTCAAGACGGGCTGTTATAATAAGACCTTGGGCCTGTTGATCGAAACCTAGATAAGGGATTAAGCCGGGATATGTTGGTTATCCTGGCTTAATTTAGCGTTGATTTGGTTGTTCGAAAGCAGAGGCACATATGTTGCCATGGATATTTATTCTGTGCACTTAGCCTGGTCCCGACCAGGCTAACAACCAGGCTTAGTTTAGCCTGGTGCCTTATCTGTCCAGTCAGCTGTCACTGCGTTCGGAAATCAATGTGTTTTACCGTCATTTCATGTTCTTATGTACGTATTTGCCTCATTTTTGAACAAAATACATTAAGCCTACAATAATAATAAAAAAAACATTTAACATTTAAAACATTTTTTTTGTCATAGCCCAAACATACTTTGACATGCACATATCTTTACCAATAAAAGGATTAATTGTTGGAATAAACATACAAGTAGGTGTATTTGGCATTAACACAATTAGTGGTTAATAGGTAGCTATTGTAACTGTATGACCTTCCCAAATTATATTCCCAGTTAACTGGACCAATAACTCCAGTGTACTTTACATCAATGAATGAAAACATGAAGATGAAACCACAATATTCTTTGACCTCATTTTATTTAAACGAAAAATACTGTAATCAGTCACTGTCTGCTTTGAGCTGTGGAGAGAAAGAGAGAAATAATATTGATTAATACATTGCATCACAGTCGTGCTTACAATGTGCATTAAAGTCACTTACTTCTTTCTGTAGTTTCTTAATTTCCAAGTCCAGTTTCCTTAAGGTCTCTCTTTTGTCTGTCAAGCTCCATGTCCTGCAGCTTTCTCTTTTCACACTGGAGCTTGACATCTGCTAGTGCTATCTGCTCCCTCAGATGACTTGCTTTTATCTTAAGCTATCTATACTTTTTGTAAAAACAAAACATGAATACAATCCTGATATAAGCAGCTATTTAATGAAACTGCAAAAAGCAGCTATTTTCAACAACCTTGCTGTGAGCAGCTATTTAATAAGAACTGCAAAAAGGCAGCTATTTTAATAAAACACCTTATAAAAGGCAGCTATTTTAACAAAAAACCTTATTAAGGCAACTATTTTAACTAAAAATGTGCTTTAAAAAAGTATGACAAATAATGTGATCAGTCACTGTCTGATTGGAGCTGGGGAGAGAAAGAGAAAAAACATTGATTAATACACTGCATCACAGTCATGCTTACAATGTGCATTGAAATCACTTACTTCTTTCTCTAGTTTCTTAATTTCTAAGTCCAATTTCTTTAAGGTTTTTCCTTTTAATTTGTCAATTTGTCTTTGCCATCCTCCATCATCGGCCTGCCTCGGTTCTGATCCAGGGCGAGCTCTTCTGCTGGTGTGAAAACAGCAGTTGCTTAACTTCCACTGCTCACCTTTAAGGTGAAGTGTACAACTGTTCATTTGTGGAAGGAACTTTAATTGTAATTATGACAGATTCATTTGCGCAGCAGATGTATATTTTTAGATTACTTACGCATTCAGTCGGTCCGCAATAGTTTGCCACGCGCTCTCTCTCTCTGCTTTATTATCGCTGCAGTGTTTCCTTTCTTCGTGATTATATGTTTTACCTCTTCATAAGTGTCCATGATGAGACGCTGCTCACTGGCTGAGAAGTATGCGGCATGCATCCTCTCCATTGCTGCATGTGTGAATCTGTGATCGATCTCGGGGTCTATTTAAGAAAGCCGTGGACGCGCACTCACCTGAATAAGTTACACCTGACTTGACAAAACCGCGCCTCCTCAGCCTGGCTTGGTGTTCGAATAACCAATTAAGCCAGGATGGACTTAAGGGAATTTGTCCAGCCTCGCTTTTCCACTTATCCTGGATTGGTTAATTCTACTTTCGAACAACAGGCCCCTGCTTTTCTGAGTCACCTCAGAGGAATACCAGCACAGTATTATAATTCAGGAAGAGATCAGGGAAACACATTTGGACAATAAAGATACCTCAATGCCTCACCGGGTCATTTGTACAAATAGGCCTACAGTAGAGTTCTGTGATGAAGCTATGATGCACGAATTATGCTGCTGTGAGAAAATGGGCTGTAGGCCTATATGTGGGACAGCCCACACAGAGTTTTAGAGCGTGAAGCACAGATCTGTTTTTAAAGCACCAAAGAGCAGCTCAGTCGCTGTCCAAGGTCCTGTTTTATGGCATCATCACTGAGTGTTTGTTTCTCATCTTGGTAGTTTCAGTTGACAGTGAGCTGTGATGCTGCCACCAGGCTGCAGTCTTTGTA
>NC_065525.1:8102145-8106932 GCF_006386435.1 Epinephelus moara
TAAGAAGGTCAAGAAGCCGGCCAAGAAAGCCGCTCCTAAAGCCAAGAAGCCCGCAGCGGCCAAAAAGCCTAAGACAGCGGCAGCTAAGAAGCCAGCGGCCGCTAAGAAGTCTCCCAAGAAGGCTAAGAAACCCGCAGCGGCCAAGAAAGCAGCCAAGAGCCCCAAGAAGGCTGCAAAGAGCCCGAAAAAGGCCACCAAGAGCCCCAAGAAGGTGGCCAAAAAGGCCCCTGCAGCCAAGAAAGCCCCCGCAAAGAAGGCAGCCAAGCCCAAAGTCAAGAAAGTAGCAGCCAAGAAGAAGTGAGCTGTCCTCAGTCTCATCAACAAACTACTCACTAAAGGCTCTTTTAAGAGCCACCCACACCATCCATAAAGAGCATTTCCCCATTTATTATCCTTTCAATACAAAAAAAGCTAGTGTTAGATTAGATATTTTTTTATGTATAGCTACTGAATATTAATATTTTATGGCCTAATTACAAAAGTAAAAACAAACCTCCAAGAGCTAAATGTTCTTTTCACATCTTATCACAATTGATATAAATAAATGTTTTTTCTTACAGTTGTGTTTTCAGTGGTGGAATGTATCTAAGTAGGCTTGAGCATGTGTCCAATAGTATTTCCATTTTATGTTGCTTTATAGGTTATTTCTGCAACTCTTTCCTCCACTACATTTATCTGACAGCTGCTTCATCTTAAACTAATAATTGATGATGTTTGCTTTGATACATTAAAAATCTGTTTGTGACCTTACAATCAGCAAATAAGTTTAGTACATACTTTTTCTATGGTCATGATTGTTTTGGGGGGAGGTATAAACACAGTTGATAAAAAAAAATAATAATTTAGACACTGAGTTTTAACTGTGTTCACGCAGTGGTATAACGGATATCTTTGTTTGCTCATTTTTAAACTTCTTTCATTTCACTATCTTTAAACTTCATTTTCCCCCCATCCATCAAGAAGTGGATGCTAATATTTACATGAACTGGCTATAAATAGATCCCTCTGTGCTTGAACACGTCACTGGACTTCAGAGGAACATCTGGTTGAAGCCATGCCCGAAGCCACCGTGAAAGCGTCCAAGAAGGGCTCAAAGAAAGCCGTGTCTAAGAGTGTCAGCAAGTTACGCCATCTATGTGTACAAGGTGCTGAAGGGCATCATGAACTCGTTTGTGAGCGACATCGCCGGTGAGGCCTCCCGTCTGGCTCACTACAACAAGCGCTCCACCATCACTTCCAGGGAGATCCAGACCGCCGTCTATCTGCTGCTGCCCGGTGAGCTGGCTGAGCATGCTGTGTCTGAGGGCACCAAGGCCGTCACCAAGTACACCAGCTCCAAGTAAACGTTGCTGCTGTTTCTAATACTAAACCAACGGCCCTTTTAAGAGCCACCCACTTTATCTGAAGACTAAAACGAGTACTGTGTATTACTGACCAGACAGTTGCGACTAAAACAATATTCAAACATCATAGAAAAATTAGGTACTACAATAAGCAGCATGTTCTATGTGTATATCCATTTAAATATATTCTGTGTAGAGTTACAGACCCAATACTTTTTATTTTCTGTATTACTGATTGTTTTGTATATTTTATATATCATTCTGCACCTCTGGTTAGAAGTGTTTTGTTGTATTTGTGCCTGTAATCTATGCAACATCAGTAAAGTTAAAACTAATATAATGCTCCATCTTGTATCTTTCATAGGGAGAGAAATCTAATAAACTAATAAACACATCAAAAGTGAACACCCATTCTAGTTTTTCATCATCTCAACATCAGAATATTTCAGGGTTTTGTTGAATCATCTAATGGAGAGTTCAGCCCTCATTATCCACCTCTCCCAAATCACACAACACAATCTGTTTTCCTCCTGATTATACTTTGATTAACCAACCGTTAACATCTCACTGTTTCTGGAGAATTTGAGTTGTGAATAACACTGTAGTTTACATTTGTACATCAGAAACTGTTGGTGGTTGTCAGATTTGTGAGATACAGACGACTGTTAAGTTTAGCAAATATTTAGTCTACTATAACTTAATTAAATAATGGAAAGTGATACAGCAGCCAAAAAGATCATCTACAAAGTCATACAGTTGACTTCAGGATATAAAGACTCAGATTAAGTGCTACAGTTACATATCCTGTCGTGACTAATGGAGATTTGCTACGAAACAAAAATGCTGTTCACCAGCTACAAATATATATCCTTTAATAAATGGTTCCAAGAAGATATAAATTATATTTTAAATCCCTTGTTGATATATTTGGCAATATGCTTTCCTGTGAACAGCTCATGCTTGTACATTAATTTCAGTTCCTTTCAGAGAATCAAGTTCTCTCGGATATATAGTGTTATCATATTGCTAAATTTACAGACCATAATGCCTCCTGCTCTTTTTGTAAAAAATAATATAGAAAGTATTTCTCCTTTAACCTCAGATATCAAATCGTTCTTGAAGCTCATTAATTTTGTTTTTCTAAATGCTCAACTTTTTACTTTCAAGCACACATTATGTAAGTCAATGAATTTTAGTGAATTTTTACCTTTTCTTATAAATTCAAGGCTCTTCTCAAGTCACCGAGTTATTCTTTTTAGTTCCTAAAAAACATCCTTGTATCTTCTTTTTGTGTTATTCTTTTTAGTTCCTAAAAAACATCCTTGTATCTTCTTTTTGTCTCTTTTCTTGTTGTTTGTCTTCTGTTTGTTTTGTTTATTTTGTGCAATTGTCTTGAAATACTGTTGTTCATATATTTTAAATATACTTAACACTAACACTTTTTTTGTTTCATATGGTTTTCATGAACTACCTGATGTTTTGTTCTTATTCTCATAAAAAAGAGACAAAACAAAACAAAAGGCGGTTCAAAGATGAGTCATTCACAGTGGAATAGTAATTTCCCGCCTCTACTGTGAAGGTGAAGGGTTCATCAGTGTCCTAGTTTCTATTGTTAGAACAAATGTCTCCGCCCAGCAGAGCTCAACTACGTCCGCCATAAGGATTTATTTACCCACGTTCACAACGTCCAACCTTCAGTTTTTGCTTCGGTTCAAACTAGACTCTGACAAAATGAGTGGTCGCGGCAAGGGAGGAAAAGGACTCGGTAAAGGAGGCGCTAAGCGTCACCGCAAGGTTCTCCGTGATAACATCCAGGGAATCACCAAACCCGCTATCCGCCGTCTGGCTCGCCGTGGTGGAGTGAAGCGTATCTCCGGTTTGATCTACGAGGAGACCCGCGGTGTGTTGAAGGTGTTCCTCGAGAATGTTATCCGTGATGCCGTCACCTACACCGAGCACGCCAAGAGGAAGACTGTGACCGCCATGGATGTGGTGTATGCTCTGAAGAGGCAGGGCCGCACTCTGTACGGCTTCGGAGGTTAAATCACCGTCTCATCTCACTGCAACACAACGGCTCTTTTAAGAGCCACCCACATCACCTCAAGAACTCGTTTCTGTTGATTTAATACCGCTGTGTGTTCCATTTGACGTGGTTTCCTTTAGGTTACTTATATTGAGTAAGAATACAAGTGTCCACAGTACCATCTATGTAACGCAATCGTGATGACATTACTAATACTTATAAAAACAACATGGATACATATTAGCAGGCCTGGACTGGCCGTCGGGTTAGGGTTGTAGAGGTGGAAGAAGTAACCTACTCAAATCTTTGTTTTTTGTTTTTTTATTATTGAAACGAAACATCAGTGTGAAAATATTGTTTCAAGTCCTACATTCATATTTTTTCACATTTATTAGCGTCACTTCTTAAAGTACAAAAAGTAAAGTTACCCCTCTCATGATGCAAAGTGATTGTATGTGCAAAAAGCAACAACAAGGGGAACAGTAATGTTTATAATGTTTATAACGTGTCCATGGTGCAGCTGGTTAGTAGTCTGACAGCAGCAGGCAGGAAGGACCTGCGATAGCGTTCCTTCACACACTTTGGGTGAATCAGTCTATCGCTGAAGGAGCTCTCCAGAGTTTTTATCTCCTCCTGCAGGAGGTGGGAGTGTTAGTCCTCAGGAGGATGACAGCCGAGCTGTTATCTCTGTCTCCCACCACCTGCACAGAGTCCAGAGAGCATCAGGTGAGTATTCTTTCAAACAGTTTTCTAATGTGGCTGAGGAGGCTGATGGGGTGGTAGCTTGTGGCACTGTGCAGTTCTTTTCCTGCTTTGTGTATCATGGTAACAACTGCAATCTTCCACGGAGAGGGGAAATGACGGGTTATGAGGCAGGTGGAGATGAGCTGTCCAAGGTGCTGAAGGTAGGTGACAGGTGCTTGTTTAATGAGGATGGTGTCGACTTTAACTTCCCCTAGTGCTTTGTTTTTCGTATTTTTCAGCTGCAGTTGTATTTCTTGAGTGGTGACTGGTTTTGTGAGGTGATGGTGCTCTGTATTGTGGTTGGTTGTTGGTGTCTGTTTTCTGTCATGCTGTTCAATTTCTTTGTCAACTATGTTTTTCATGCCTGGTGGCTGATTTCTGTTTTGGTGTGGGGTGATCTGAACCTGATAAATTCTCTGTGCAGTTTTCTTTTTCGCTGTATGAGCTGGAGGAGGTGAGGGGGTAGTGTCTGTGCCGGTGCTTTGGCAGATGTTTGGGGTATTGCTTCCTCTCTGGCTTGGATGAGAAGTTGACTTAGGTTAGTTGCTTGGTGGTCCAGACCTTCGGGGATGGTAATGAGAGTGGTCCCTTTAGTTTTTCTTCTATGTTTGTTCTGAATGTTTCCCAGTTTGCTGTTCTGTAGTTGTATTTTTTTCTCTGAGTTGCTTGTAGTTTAA
>NC_065525.1:8107415-8111659 GCF_006386435.1 Epinephelus moara
CTGCATCTGGTGGAAGTTTGTTTAAATACTTTTCCAGGGATGCAACGCAACTGCTGACCTAACTGACACTAACCGTCAGTTTTGATTTGATTGTTGATTGCAATCAGCTGTGAGGCGGAGTGATACATACACAGTGAAATAACGTGATGTGGTTGTACTCCAATATCGTCACGGTTTTACTGTCTCTCGACCAATCAGATTGCAGGGCCGGAACTAACTGTTGTATAAAGGAGAATGTAGTGAGAATAAGCAGATGGTCACTGGAGAGATGGTTTGTGGTGGTAAAGTTATGAAGTTTCATAGCCAGGTCAGGAGTGCAGATAATCAGGTCCAGGATGTCTGTGCTGCCTGTTGATGGATAGGCCTATAGGTGGGTTTGTTTATGTTTACAATGGACAGATTTGTGTCAGTTAAAATCTGTTTTAGTGCTGTGCCACTTCGATTTGTTTTTTTGCAATTAAAGTCTGTGTGCTTTGCGTTCAGATCGCCCACTGTGAGGGAATAGCTGGTGTTGGAAATGGCGGTGAACAGAGCTGCTGAGGGTTTTATTCCAGGGGGACAGTAGATGCTGGTGACTGTAATGGGATGATGTGAATGGATTGCCATTTTGGCTACAACATACTCATTTCCCTTCAGTTTGTCTGGTGGGAGGTTGTAGTCAATTTTGGTGTAGTCAATGTTTTTCTTAATTGGGATGGCCACTCTGTCTCCACGTCCTGTCTGCCGTTCCTTTCTGATGATGTTGTAGCTGGGGATCTGAAGTTGTGCGGTGGTTGTGAGCATAGTTTCATTTATTGAAGCCACAACAGCAACAGCTGAACAACAGCAACAGTCTCATGGTCAGGGGCAGCATGTCTCCTACCTACAATGACTTAATGTTTCAAAGCAGGTAAAGGTGAAAAGTTTTATATTTAATAAAGTGCAAGAACTCTGAGATTGTACTAAAGTATCAAGGACAATCATTATGTTTGCAGAGATTAATGTAGTATTCTGTCTGTGTGTTTCTCTGGCTTTGTTTTCTATGAATGTATATTTAACTGTAATATAGTGGAAAATAATAAGTTAGAATCCAATCCATATCCAAAAGCACTTCCACACTGTCAGAAAGAAAAGCAATAGAAACACAGTGGACCAAATATACTGGTGATATGTAGAATAATCACTTTATTTTAACCCTCCCATCAGACTGAAGAAACAGGCCATTCTACTGAGACTGCTTGACTCTCCTTCACAGGATCTCCACACGGCCAGAGCAGCCTCCCTCTCCTCTGTTGTCATCCTGTTGGACCTTTCAGCAGTGTTTCACACTGTGAACCGCCAGTTCTATTTCCTATAGGCTTCACCCTCTAAAAGCAATCAATCAACCAGTCAGTCAGTCAGTTACATAAAAACATCCCATACAAGTTCAGTAAAATATCATAGTTGTCCGTTCTCATTAGCAATTAAACTTGAAATTCAGCTCCCATTTTTCTTCAGTAAGCATCTGAGTAGACTAAAGGAGAATGAAAAAGAGATGTCTTCTTCCAGCGGTGTCTGCTTCGGTTCTGCCTGCTGGGCCACATCATGGTGGATGACGTTCATGCCAGCTGCGAGTCAAGCCTGGGCTCTATGTGTGCCAGCCTGGCCCTTGCCCCTCCATATTGCGCACCTCCTTCTCCTGTCAGAGAAGCAGTGGAGAGTGGACACCTTTGCTGTTGCAGCAGTGGTGGTGTGGCCTGAGATGTCTGCTCCTCCTGATATCACCTCCCCAGAAATGTAATTACAAGTCACTGTGACACAGACCTCCTGGCTATTTTTGTACGCGGCAAAGCATTTCCCTCAGTGGAAATTAAGCTTTTAGTTACTTACATGTCACAGGTTAGAAACATTAAATTAAAGCCCCCACAAAATAGCATTTTGTCTTGTGTGAGACTTATTCTGGCTTCATATGAGTCGAGGAAATGTCCGCTAGCTGCTAAGCTAATTTGCCATAGGCATTTTACATTTTTGTGCTAATAACATTACCATTTTGTTATGTAGGGAAAATGTGCCCAAGTCTTTGAAAATGTCACCATAAAGACATGTTTAATGTGTGTTTTGAAACAACTACACTTAACAGCACTTCACAGAAACCTGACGCAGACTAGTGGTTTGGAGGTGTAATAGCAGAGTCAGACCAGGTACAAGCATGAGTGCTGAAAATGATGTGCATAGACTCTACACAGAGGGATGATGGTGGGAGCTGGTGGCAGCATCACAGCTCGATGTCGGCTGAAACAACAAATGAAAAGCAGTCACTTAGTGATGCCATGAAACAGGACCTTGGACAGCAGCGCAGTTGCTGAGTGCTTTGAGTGCTCTGTAGCTTCTTGGTTTTCTCCGTGCTCCTTTATACACTTCTGTTTACCAGATGTTTTGTTTCTATGTGACTCACTCTGTACTGGGCATTTTAGCAGAGAGATTGTTGCAAGTGGTTTGTCTGTGCGCTCACTCTCCTCCCTGTTAGCATTTCTACTACCACCATTATATTGTTCAGGCAAAAAAAATAATAATTAACTTTACATTTATACAATTTCCTATCTTTAACTTCGTTTCTTATTCTCACATACCAGACAGCATGTCTTTAGATGAAGTGGGTGGCTCTTAGAAGAGCCGGTGTGTTGATGATCATATGTCAGCACATTTACTTAGAGCTGGTGTACTTGGTGACGGCCTTGGTGCCCTCAGACACGGCGTGCTTGGCCAGCTCACCGGGCAGCAGCAGGCGGACGGCGGTCTGGATCTCCCTGGAAGTGATGGTGGCGCGCTTGTTGTAGTGAGCCAGACGGGAGGCCTCACCGGCGATGCGCTCAAAGATGTCGCTCACAAACGAGTTCATGATGCCCATGGCCTTGGACGAGATGCCGGTGTCGGGATGGACTTGCTTCAGCACCTTGTACACGTAGATGGCGTAGCTCTCCCTCCTTGTCTTTCTCTTTTTCTTGCCGGTCTTACTAACGCTCTTAGACACGGCTTTCTTTGAGCCCTTCTTGGGCGCTTTCACGGTGGTTTCAGGCATGATCTGAACAGCAGATTTCTCCTATACGAAATAACAGCACTAAACGGAAAGCGAACTATTTGTATCCCCCTGATGCAAATAGTACTGTGCTATCGCTCACACAGGATTGGTCAGCTTCTGAAGCTGGGGAACAATACAGTGGGTGGGTGAGGGGAGAAAGAAGAAAGAAAATGCTGTTATTTTAATAGTAAAAAGAAAAAGCCGGTAGACCTATTATCAACAGGTTATAATACATTATAGTCTGTTTTACACAATAAGCACATTAAAACTGAACATAACCTCACGAATTTAATAACAAGTTAAAAGCATTTACAGCAATAGATGTTTTTATACCGGACATAGTCAGCACA
This sequence comes from Epinephelus moara, assembly GCF_006386435.1. Classification (NCBI taxonomy): domain Eukaryota; kingdom Metazoa; phylum Chordata; class Actinopteri; order Perciformes; family Serranidae; genus Epinephelus; species Epinephelus moara. The sequence continues at coordinate 8,110,803 of NC_065525.1, forward strand.
GGTGCAAATAATATTAGTCCCAGTAAGACCTTCCAGCATTTATTATTCATGTTGTTAATTACATGTGTGTTTTTTCTGCCATTTCAAAATGTGTCTAAAGTCTGTTTTATCACAAGAGAGGATAGCACTTTTTTAATAAGAAATACTCCACAAAGGGTTTATAAAATAGTCCAGATGCTCTGCAGATAAGGTAAGTGTTAACCTCTCCATTGGATAGCTTGCTAAAAGGACAGGACAAATGGACGTTTTATAATCAGGTATCTAAGAAGTTGTTTCCAATTAGTCGAATTTATCTGAGCTAACTGTGGTGCTCCTGCAAACTGGATATTTTTAAGCAGGTTAATGTTTCATTCATGATTCATTACAAACCTGATTTTAGAAAAAGACAAACTCAGGTTCAATCTTGGACTACAGCACATGCAACAACTTTCCAAAAGCAGCAACAGATTTTGAATCCAAAGGAAAATCAGTATTTATGTCATCTGTTTGAAGTTCTGGGAAAGGAAAAGAGTCCCACAAGTTTGCACATATATCTAGTAGCCTATTAATCACAGACGGGTCTGTTAATGACCAGGACAAAGACGCATGTCTGTCCATTAAGGCCAATAGCCATATATAGCCTACACACAGGTACAAAGTCTACAGATATATTTCACTGCATTATAAAATCACTGCCAAGATACATAGTTTTTATAATTATGGAAATCATAAAGTAGACATTTATTTTATGTTAATGTCTACTTTAATATTTTATTTTATTTTATTTTATTTTAATGTCTACTTTAATATTTATTTTATTTATTTCATTGTCTATTTTAGTATCTTATTTATATCTTCATCTTTATCTCTTGTTTCCA
>NC_065525.1:8111703-8113334 GCF_006386435.1 Epinephelus moara
TTTTAGTATCTTATTTATATCTTCATCTTTATCTCTTGTTTCCATTCATGCTGTATTTCTATTTCTACTTTGCACAGAGCATTGGAACAAAAACAATTTCCCCCCGGGGATTAATAAAGTATTCTGAATCTGAATCTGAATCTGAATCTGCAACATTCATTAGAGGCTTTTATTTTGACACTACCCACCGGAACAGCTGTGTTTCTGTGCTGGCTGACTTGCCTCTGTGCAGGGAGGGGGCTGGAGATGCAGATTGGGGCTGGTGGAGGAGGAGGTGGAGGGGAGGGGGTGTATTGTGCGGATGATTTCAGTCCAGTTCAGACCAGTTTCAGCGCTGCTCTTCATTCACTGCAATAGCCTACTTTGTCTTATTGTTCTCAGTGTGTGTGTTTAACCATCTAAGAGATAACAATACACACACACACAAAATACAGATACAGTCTGGAGTGTGTGTCATGTCATATTTATTGTGCATGCTCCTCAGTGTCTCAAGTTTGTCTCAAGACAAAAACAGGACATCATTAAGTTGTTTTAATGCACCAAAATATGACAAAAAAAATACGATTAATTTCTATTATATTATTCTATTAAGTCAGGTCCCACTGTTATACAGTATATTAATTATTCGCCCGTTTTTAATAACTTATTTAGTTGCTTGTTTTGGAGCAGCCTAACTCTGCTGTGTGTCTAATTATTCAAATTAAATCTCATTTTTATTTCAACTACATTATTATTATTTATTCTAACGTCTGTTTCTGTATGTACATAAGAAAATATGGTCACGTGAGCTGTTATTATCTGTGTTGTTCTCCCCTGTGGACATCTGATATTGTGTCTCGCGCGCTGACAGCCAAACAACACCGTGAATCTCGCGCCGCGCTGGTTCGAACCGGCTGGAGCTCGCGGTGCGTTCACGTGCAGCCGAGTTGTCTGTAAACACACACTTGTTTTCACCAGAGTGGCTTTGTCACGCTCCACAGACACACACTTACACGCGGAGACATTTACGTTTATGTTTATATATAAGCAAAGGAAACTAACGGAGGTGCTCGAGGTGTTTTTAACCTGCAAACTCAGGTGTGACACAGTTATTTATTTATTTTAATTTGTTATTTGTTTCCATGGAAATGAAGAAAGCTGGATTTCATGGCTGTGTGAACGTGGCTCCAGTGTCAACCTAAACACCTCTGTGTTTAAAGGGCCAGTGTGTAATATTTGGCATGGTTTATTGTCAGTCTGAATCTGAATCTGAATATTCTGCCCATTAATATGTTTATACAAGTGTATAATCGCTATAAAATAAAATTTGTTTGGTTTTCGTAGCCTTAAGGCCAATTTCCACCAGATGCGTGTTGGTTGCGTCTGCGCCCCGGCACGGCAACGGAGCCGATAGGATTCCATTCTTGTCAATGTGTGTGTTTCCACCGGCTGCGGCTGTGCTGCGTTCCGGCTCCGTCTCAGCTCCGGCACTCCGTAGCCCTCCGCAACAGATACGCAGCACTTCTATTTTTGCCGGACGCCGGAGCACAACGCAGCAATTAGCACAGAGCAGATCGTGTGGGGCAGGAAGTCATGCACAGAAACACAATAAAACATCTGGTTAATTTTCAAAATAAAATACATAGTGTTCA
>NC_065525.1:8114040-8340158 GCF_006386435.1 Epinephelus moara
AAAAACTGAACTGGCTTTTTTGTTTTGTCTTATATTTCCATCAGACTTATGGTGGGATGTAACTTTACAACTAATCTGTATTTTTATATGCTTATACTGTACAAGCAACTTTCTTTATCTTTTCTTTTTTTAAATGATATTTGATATTTGCCATTGTATAATTTAATAACTCATCACTGCTCAGTGTTTATGAGTAACTGGTTTTATGTCATTAAATTTGAAAATTAATGTAATTATCAGTTACACTTACTGGGGAAAAAATATGTAATTAAATTACAGTAAATTATCGATCAAAATGATGGTGATTAAAGAGGTTACATTCAGATATAATCATTTTATGTAGAATAAAACATTAATTATGTTGCTTTGCATCTTTTTGCTGAATGTTTTCTTTCAGCAGAGTCTACTTTCACACATTTTTCAGCTTTATTACCCAGTTAAAAACATTTGTTAGGAAAGGAGTGCAATAACTTACATTGCTTTGATCAAATAATTAAAATTGTTACATCACTTATTATTTTTTCAGTCATTTTATTTTATTTTCCCATTTTATCATTTAACCTTGAATTTAATAAATTTACTTATTCATGGTATTCAGGTCAGGCTAATATTTTTTTACATGTCTGATATTAATTAAAATTCATGCTGAGTCATTAGTAAAACATGTGATTATTTGGCATAATTTTGCAAATTGAAATAAGCGCTTTGAGAGTGCAGTAGAAGTTTCACTCAGAATAGATAGCACGATGCTATTACCTTTCCAAACTTTCGAGTTTTCTCCTCAAGACATTTCATTTTATTTTGATTTTTGGATGATTGCCTTTAAGAACAGAGTTACTTCACATTATACATAATTTTAACAAATGTGTAGCAACATTCAGTACATGAGTCATACTGACAGCCAGCAGTCAGCCACAGCTTAAAGCATATACTAATTAATGTAATTATCATGGAGGACAAAAAAATGACGCAAGGCATACATAAATATGTATAAAATAATGTATAAATAAATCACTGGACACATACCCTGGGAGATGTATCCACAGCCATAACGAGAGTTGGTTCCAAAGTCAAAGTCAGTGGGGTTTTTGAATTGATTTTTGGTTAGATGCCTGAAGTGAGGTCTGTGCTAATGTAATCTTAAGAGATTTTCACTTGGCTTAAAATATGTTCGTCCATATGGCCTACCCCACTTGTGAATTTTGAAGCTTTTACATATCCTAAAAAAGGAGGTTGCTAACAAGTGGCTAAATGAAACTACAGTGCCATTACTCTGAACACATCTTGCCTCGGTGTTTTGGTGATAAAGTCATGCGACTGCAGTGTCGCTCATGTCTTGCCTAATGTTGGCTTTTTGCTTCTGGCAGTTGCATCAACAAATCCATTAAATCCCACTGGATTCTTGACGAGTGAACCAGGACAGTGTTAACTTCCTGGTTGCCTTCAGAAAATGTCATCACTGCAGCACTCTGTCATTTCTCTCTTTAAACCACAACAATGTTTATCACATTATTACACTCAACAACTGCATCCTTAACATCCTTGATAATTAACTCAGCTTGATCAAGCATGTCAACAGAGTTGTCTTGTTTTCTTCAGCTCAGGAGACGATATCGGTTAACTATTTAATTTTGTCTGGACTATTGTCTCTTCTCTCTCTCTTTTATTCTCTTTTTAACACATCATTATTATGTCTGAGTCAAAAGAGTTCACACAAATTACTCATCAAATCCTCACCAAAACCAACAAAAGAGAGCACAGTTTCTCGTCACTGGCTCCCAATAAATTTCAGAATCGATGTTAAGATATTATTGATAACTATTGAGGCCCACTTTGGACTGGCATATGAGCACATCTGAGATCCTCTGACACCCTACATGCCCGGTCATAATCTGAGGTCTTCAACCGAGGCTCTGCGAGGTATTCCATGATGTAGGCTGCAGGTCCGAGGGGGCTGTGCCTTTTGTGTCAGGAGCCTCTAAGATCCAGAACAATCTCCCCAAGTAGAGCAGACCAGTGAGCCTCTTGTCCTCTTTTTAATCCCTCTCAGTTTATCAATTTATTTATGTCCTGTTTGATTATCGATGTTTCTCTTTTATTTCTTTTTTTTCCTATTCCTGTAAGGAGCATGAATAAACCCAGCATACACAAAAGAAAGAGATGAGAGTACTGTACATACCTGTCTTTATGTGGGCTGTGCTTTATATGGATCCTACAAGTATTCTAATTTCATTTGTCTACAACAGACAAACAGCATAAAGAAACATTCACACAGTAAGTAAATAAGTAAATGGCTATACAAATACATAAACATAATAATAATAAAGAAAAGGCATAACTGTAATATTAAGTGAACTTGATAGACATGTTGCTTGAAGTCATAAGTTATATTTCTGGATGTCTCATCAGCACTCTCGTGTGGTGGTTTCTTTGATGAGTGACTAGATTGTTTTGCTGTATTTTTGTTGTTAAAATATTACGTTTCAACCAAGTACTGTATGGTTATGACACTTTTCTAGCTTGTTAAAAAAAGGACATGCAGTACAAAAAAAAAAAAAAATCTCAAATTTTAGAGGTGCTTCAGCACCCCCCAAATGGGCTAGAAACGCCTATGTAGAGTAGTATTTCTTCCATCCAGCACAAATCCTAAGATGTTCTGCTTTTTATCAAACACACTGCTTTCCACTGCTCCAACATTAATTTGATTTCCAGTCACTACAAACAAGAGTCTCTATATTACTCTATATTGTTACTGTTGCCTCAGGAGAGGAAACCGGTGGCTGTCGCTTGAATCACAAAGCCCAGCTGGTCGATGGATGTCTGCTTCCAGGCTACAGTCTGTTGCTCAGTTAGGAAAAATCATCAGGGAACAAAGCCTCAGAGCTACTTCATTATATAATACAGTATGTACAATTGTTCCCTCTGTTATGCAACAGATAGAGTATCACAGCCCTGCTTGTATTGTACAATGTTTGACCACAAAACAGAAAGCTTTAATCTGTATCAGCTGGATCTGTTTCCATGACTACTGGGTCCATCAATCAGCTTTGTGCCTTTAGATCGCCCCACATCATCAGGATATTCAAATAATTATACATGTCAAATTCAGTATTTCTGTAAATTAAATAGAATCAGCAGATCTATGTATTTGGTCCAAAAGAACAAAACGTGTTGATCTACCTGACAGCTTAAAATAACACAAAAACCTTTACAGATGATTTATTAAAAGGTGTCAGCCCTGCAATAGTTTGGTGACCTGTCCAGGGTGTACCCTGCCTCTCACCCAATGTCAGCTGGGATAGGCTCCAGCCCCCCCAGCAACCCTCAAGAGGATAAGCGGTTAGAAAATGGATGGATAAAACGTGTCAAAATAAAATAAAAATGATCAGTGATTTCACATTTTATCAAGACTCAGGAGGAAAAGCACAGGTGTGCGTCATTCGGTTTTTAGTTTCACCTGGGCCTTTCCTGTCTTGACAATCTTAATCTCAAAAGTTTGTACTCTCAGGACACTTTGGCCTCAAAAACACTGTTTATCTGATTTGAACATTTAACAAATAATTAAATGAACACTTTTGCGACATCAATTTAAATGTTAGGTTTTTCTCTGACCATCACCTTCTCATATCAGGGTTTGCCTGCAATGTACAGTGAAATGACCGTAAACATTACATTTTGTATTTGTATTTGAGAATAACTGTTAGACATTTTTAAACTTTTTTTTTTTCTTTAAAGAGAGACAGAAAAGCCTACATCTGCACTTTTAAATACTTTTATATCAGCTGAGGCCAAGTTGTGATCCAGTCTATAAAACACATTGTCCTGATTTGTTCTGCTCTGTTTTGACCCACATTACAGGAATGACCTGCCAGTTAAACACTGGCCTAAATTCCTCAGTCTCCTCGATCACTGTCTGACACAGAAAACCTCAAACGTCTGTCTCCACTGTGTACATCATTATAAACATCATAAATACTGTACTAATATGTTAACATCAAATTATTTTTTAAAAAGACAATTTTTTTTTAATCCTGCTAGTGGTGTTAATTACTGCAAATTCGATGTATATTCACATATAATTTTATAGAGTTTGATTTATGGTTGAAAAATCTGAAGTTGTGGTTTCACATCTGAACATACAGATCTCTTTACAAAATAACTGATGTTAACATTTAGGGGCATCAGAATATAAAAACCACATATGTAGCTGCTGCTGTCTACTGTCTGGGTAATAATGTTAACATGGCTCTACACTATTCAGGTGTTCCCCTTTAGGCCATGACAGTATGACAGAGCATGCACAATACCAGCACCCTGAGGCAGTGAAATGAAATTCAGCCATCAATAATTCCATTATTTACACCTGTGATTGTTCTACTGTGAAATGTCAAAATGTCTTCTGTGAGCAAAGGCCTGGTGACAGCAGGTTTTAATCCTGTTTATAAAAGGCTGCAGCATATTATTTTCAATATTGATTAGTTCTAGAGAATTTTTCTATTAACCAATTGATTTAGTATATAACCTGTCATAAAAAAACTGGAAAATGTTCATCACATCAGCCTAAACTGATACCTGGTTTGTCCCATCAATGATGTAACACCTAAAGATATTTCTTGATAAATGACAACTTCAGAATATACAAATTATCTGCAGTACAGTGTCTCATTGATTATTCTATCATTCAAAGATTCATATTTAAGACATTTTCAGAAGTGTGCACCTAAACACATTTTCATGACCTCTTCACACTATTTCACAGTATTTAAGATCAGCAACCTTGAACTCATGATTTTGCACACCTTAAGATTATGGCAGGACTCACAGACACCACGGTTAATATCACACACAGAACAGAAACTTTTAAAAAATATCAAACAGGTTTATTTTGTCTTTAAATGTATATACAAAAAAGTTTTAACAAAGTTAAAGGTACACAACCATAACACCTTATTATGAAATATCTGCACAAATCATTGTGTGTCATCAGTCTTGTACTGATATGTCCAAATATTGTCCACTCTTTGTTCTATAGTGCTGTCCAGTACTGGCTGACAAACTCCTCTACTACAGTGCTGGACAGATAACACATGGTTCCACTGTGGAGGAAGATCTCCAGTGGATATCCCAGTGTCGCCCCTCTGAGTCTCCTCTACTTGAACTGATTATCAATGAGGGTGCCCTTCATCTTCGCCTTCTTGGCCTCCAGCTCTGCCAGCTCCTGCAGCCTCCTCTTGCTCATGCCCTTCCTCTCCAGCTGCTTCTCAATCACTTTGGCGTTTTGGGCGTACGAGTCCGCCACCTCCCTGGCCTCGATCTCCTCCTCCTCCTCGTCGATGGTGGACACTGTGACAGAGCTGAACTTGCCCATGTCTTTGGTCCGCTTGGTCATCATCACGCGGACTTTCTTGGGAGCCTCTGGCTGCTTCTGGCTGTACACGCTGGTGTTGCCGAAGCCCTGCCCGAACTTGACCACAGCTCCGTCCACGATGAAGGTGGCCGGGTTGTTCTTCGCCTGGTGCTGGTAGAAGAGCAGCAGGCCGCACTTGCCGCACTTTTTCCGGTACTGCCTTTCGATGCCCTCGGCCCTTTTGATGTACGCGTTTTCGTCCTGCTCCACGTTACAGAACTTGTGGGCATGTTTGGCCGCATCGATCACCCTGGCTCGGTCCCGGGGCCTCATGGGAAGCTTCTCCAGCTGGCAGTCCAATACCAAAACCATCTGACCGCACAGGCAGTAGTACACATGGAGAGGCTTTTCTCCGTCGTCGTACTCCTCTCTGTCCCTGGTGTCCGAGCACACGACACTTCTAGACACCACCTTCGGCATGTTTGGCCCCGAAATGTATTTTATTACCAGTCAAGTCTATTTAAACGCTATTGTTGAGACGCCATAACGACGGAAACTCCTGTTAAACGTTTGTCCGGAACACAAAAACAACGCCACACTTCCTGTGTGCGTCACTGTTACTGTTCCTACCGGAAACCACAGTTTCTCTCTTTAGTTCCGCCGCGTGATAACAGGCCAAAATGAACACATCAGTTTGCGTGGAAATTGTTTGATGGTCAAAAATAAATATCACGGGTCACAAAATGACTGAAAAGATAAGAAAGAAATTATAGGCCAAGACAAAAAAATAAAGCAAAAAAAATACGACTGGCCAGCTTACCTATAGTATGAGCAGGCAGTTCAAAAATGCAACCCATTACTGATTAATGGATAAACCATCATGTTTCGGCTCTAGTCAAAACACGTTGGTTTATCCATTTCAACTCTGGTTGATCCAATAAAAGGATTTTTAACCATAATCAGAGTGCCTCTTGCCTTTTTTTCCAATCGTATCTTATCTTTATCTTTTTCAAATTGCCTTATCCATGAAGTGCATCTGTTTGTTTGGGGGTATTTTTGTTTGTTTTGCAATTAACTACACAGTGTCTTAACCGAGGGCAACACTCCCTATTTTTCTGTTACATAAGATATGCTCAAAATTTAAATTAAAAAAGTGCTTTGCGAAGACAGATAACCACGCACTGCCACCCCAAAATAATCACAGAAATGTAATCATAAATAAAATCGTCATTACCGTATTGGTTCTAGTAGCATGGTGTGCTGCAGATCTGCATGTGGTTTGTTCAAGTGATGTTGCTATACTCCAGCAGAAGCCTTTTGACTGATGTAGGTACAATCAGTGTCAAATACTGTACTCATTACTTTCAAATGTGTTTAAAAAGAATGAACTAGAATGTGACACGAGGGTTAGATTGTCAATTTATGTTGCACTGTGTGTGTCACTTAGACAGTAATAGCTTTCATTGATGGCATAACCTATTTGTTGGTATACTGTCAACACTGGAGGATTTGGTCCTCCCACTCCATAGCTACAGTCTTGATATTTGAAAGTAAGGCCAAAATTGTTTAATCTTTTGTAAAATGCTTACAAATTAAGTCTGAGATGTAAGTCTGATGTATTCTTTCTGGACATGCCTTTGAAGTCCCAGCAAAACTGGCTGTAACAATGCTACTAGCTTTTTGAAATCTGGGTTGGTGCATTCAACCAAAATAATTTATATTAAAAAATAAATAAAAAACCCTTTGTTAGCAGCAACATGCTCCTATAGTTCACTCGAGTCTTATAATTCACCTTGAGAATCAATTTCATTTGATTGTGAAAGAGAACACTGCAGCCTTAAAGAACTTGAGCTTTGCATGTTGCCTCCCTTAAGGGTGTCCTTGGACAGATGACTTTACACTGCAGCAACACAGTTGACCACCACCTCAGCTTGTTTCATACTGAGGCTTGAAACCCTATAGCCTGCACTGTTCCAACAACTTTAAACCAAGACAGCACATCCACATTTAAGGAATCAAGTTTATTTCAACACTGGAGACAAGTACAAAATACATTTACTGAAGACATTAGTCAAAGTATACACAGGCTCCATCACAAGGGCTGAAGAGGCCAATGTCACAGGCGCCTCACTGACAGCAGCTGGTGTCACACGTCTTCCCTTTGCACACGCAGCCAGAGGCACATTTGCTGCAGCCAGATGGGCAGCATGGGCAGCAGCCTGCAAGAACAAACAAGTTAGTGACAGACCAGTGGTAAGGTCATCTAGTCTGGCAGGAGAAAACCCATGACAGCTGCCACCTTAAAAATTCTAGGACATTATATAATCGACTGCAAGTCAGAACATACTTTAGGCAAAAATTAGTAAAACATGCTGACTCTTTGAATGTCCACCTGCCCCAGCTCATTAAGCTAATTAGAGCCAACTGTGCAGTTGCCTACATTTCATGTAAAAGAGAAGATTTTACATACACACTAGGAAAAAGAAACACAGGGAGACAATTTAAACATTTTATACATATGATTAAGAGTGCAGAGAAAGTTTTAACTCATGGGCCCAGTGCATTTAGAGGAAAGGGCAGAAGCTGTAAGCTTTTAGGACATATTGCATCTTAATGGTCACTCTGAATTAGTATCTCCTGAGGTTCAGTATTCATCTGAAGAAAGACTGTTAGTCTCATTCCCAGGTCGTCAAAGACAACGACTTTGGTTTGGTGATTAGACCGAACCACCAAACAAAGTGTCATATTTAACGACCTTGGAGTGAGATTCAATTAACCATCTCTCTCCTGAATTACATGCTGCACCCCGAAATCCCTCATGTAGGCCAATATATAGTGCTCTTCAAAACAAAATCATAGAGAGCTTTATAAAAAATAATATGGTTAACAGAGAAACATCTTATAGGTCAAACAGATGTAAGGATGTCATTTGACTTACTCTTCTTGCAGGTGGTGCAGGAGCAGTTAGTGCACGTGCAGGATCCTCCGCAGGTGCAGGTTCCACCTAGACAACAAAATCAAGCCAGATCAGTTCAACCTTGTCCGCTACTGCTAGCGACACATAGCCTTACAAATACTAGGCTATAACCATGAGAAATTACACCAAACAGAAACGTTAACGAATAACTTACTCTTGGAGCAGTCGCAAGGGTCCATTTTCTCACTTGTTGTTGTTGTTGTTGTTTCTTGTCTTCGGGTGAAGATGCTGTGTCTCTGGTCTGAGCCGAGTCAGTGTTTTGATTTCCAGAGAATGGGCGGCTCTTTTTATAGGGTCCTGAACACAACAGCACCGGGTGCAAACCTGCGCCTGTCACGCTGCACGCAGGCACGTAGTAGACGATTACAAAGAGGTTTGTGCACACGACTTCTCAACCACCCAGGAGCGAGAGCAAAGAGCTGAGAGATTCCCAGGCGAGGACGAATTGACTGGCGTGTTGTCTGAACGTTATGTAAGACCCCCCGAACCCCCTTTCCCCCTCTGGCGACACCAAACCCCGGAATAATTTACGTGTTTACGCGGAGAAAAACACTATTATACACGACAGTATTTAGAACACAGGTTACTACAGTTCATCAACAGACTGTTTAATTTCCAGGTAGTATGTGGGGACATTGAACGATACCTGTGTCTCCATTAGGATATTATAATTTCCTTTTTGCATGTGTGTGTGGTCAGTAGTGAAATTACGGAGCCCTGGGGTGTTATATGGGGTATTTGAGGGAAAACGCCTATTTAATATGTAAACACTAGAAGATCAATAGACTAAGTCATGTGCTCAGTTTGCGCACGGATCTAGTGAATGAAATGTCAAATTTATGTGTAGGAGTGTGTAGTTGAGATGCGTTCACGGGTGCAAAAAAGACTTCCGACGTAGCCCCCCCGAGAAAAGGGGTTTGGTGTGGTGGGCAAAATATTTTAGGCCAATGTAATTAGGTATTTACTCACGAAAATAAAGCCCATAATCGGTATCAAAAATAGGTTATAATAATATTAAAGTCAGCCTGTATGCTGTCCACAAGTGGACAATCTTATTCTTATTCCTACTTGTGTTTATATTGTGTTGTACACGGTAGCATTATACAAATATTTTATATTTCTAACTTTACATACTAGGTTTATACACTGTGTTATAGCATAAGGCACATATTTTTTTTATATTTTTACACACTTCACATACTTAGCACATTATACATAATTTATATTATTTAAATATTTTACATTATAGTGTTAACACTGTAGCACATTGCATGTATTTTATTTTTGTAATTTTACATACTTCGTACTTATACTATATTTCTACAATCAATAAAGCATTTCTGATCCTGATTCTGAATGCCATGTCTAAACTAGAAGATACACAAGTCGTAGGCTAGTTGTTTAAGTGTAATTAATCAGAGGGGATTGTGGGGTTATCTGGCTCACTGTTTGCATGTTACCTGTTGTTTATTTTTATTTTTAAACGAGATTATACAAGGTAATTTTAACATTACAAATTTCTAATACCAGTCTAGTCAGTGTTTTAATATAACTACTACTAAATTACAATAATTACCCTACTTTGTTTAACCTGTTTTCTTTTATTTTGAATTTCTGTTGTATTTCCGGAAACCTTACATCAAAATACAAAATTAAAAAATGTACTGTACGTGTCCTCTTACAATTTACTAATATGAAATCAATCATGTGATCCGTAATTTTATTGTCATGCAGACCATAGTTTTGAGGTTTAGTCATTTTGCTCAATACTGTAATGTCATGGTGACTTTCAAACATTGACAGTCGTGTAGTAGCCTGTTGGCTCAGTGACAGTTTTATTTTCCCATCACATGTAGTGTCCTGTGCTGGTTCTCGGTGTTTTCAGGTCTGTGCACACGGTACAAACACACTGCTGTCTGTTGTGGTTTCTGCAATCCCCGCTTCCCTCCCTACCTCGCGCTGCTATGCACCCGGCCGCTTTACTCAGCGCTCGTGAGCAAACCAAAGTAAATAGGCTATTGTAGTGTGCTGCGTTCATGTAACGTGCGCTGTAGGAACGACCTCACTCACAAGTCAAGTGCACATGACAACTCTTTTACTTGCTGCTCGGGTCCAGAGGACACACAAAAACGTCAGTGACGTTTTTATCAATAAGCATAATCGCAGGTTCATGATGAAACTGAGCAGGAGGTTGAGATGATGAAGACAATCAGGGTACTCCCTTTTGTTTTGAATCCTGTAGAAATAATTAGCACACCCATTTCAGTAAAGAACACCACTGTCATTTTATGAGGATGACTGTATTTTTATTTGTTTGTTAGGCTACGTTTAGCTACCTCACATTTCCACAGGTGGCGACTATTTATGTTAACTATTCTGATGTCGGAGCTTGTGATGGGAACATGAAGGCAGCATTGTCCCTTTTGCGCACTGTCCGGCTGCTCTGAGTGTTTTTCCACAGAAGTGACCGTTATTACATGTCCATGCGTAATGAGTCATTACGGGATAAGGTTTAGAGCTGAGTGCAACTTTTTAGAAACAACTAGAAAATAATCAGATCACAGCCCACATGAGTTCCCAGGGGAAATATAGGCCTCATATGGGCTTTTTTTATTGCATTGTGTATTGTCAATGTTAATGTCTTGTTGAGTGAGTCCAGTAGTGTAATGGAGGGTATACACAGGTATACAGGTTATAGACTACCCACCACTTTTTCTGTCCATTTACAGTATACCCACCTATCAGCCAACAATCCAGTGGAGTATATGAGAGAGTATACTCGCTTCCTCCTCAATAACCTATCCACCTAGTAGTACACCCACCTCATCAATTACCACTACACCACTGAGTGGGTCATAACCACAATAAGCCTTGATCAGACCTGTGCCATTTTTGTTGTGTAAAAGAGGGTGTTTAAACCCCTAGAGCTTTATTCTAAATTATTTTATCACACACAAAAGTGTTTAAATGACACACATATAATTTTTTGTTCACTCTATAGTACAGCCATTAAAGCTGTACCCTTAATATTTCACTCAATTTAAGTTCAGAAACCTTCAATGAAAATAAAGAACATGTGATGCTGTGATGTATCTAGCTTTCAGGATGATAAAGGGGGAAAACAACGACAAAAAAGAGCACCCATGACATGTAAACAGTGTTAGGAACAACAAGTAGCTTACAATTATTATTTATAATAGCCTTGATTTCCCTGTGTGTAGCCCTAACTCAGGTTCAGGTATGTCTGATCACAATCAGAAATGACATGATCACAGATGTGTGATTGTTCACAGATACTTATCTGTGGAGAATTATTTAAACAGGATGTTGGAGAGTACAGGTGAAGTGTTGTAAGTAGGCCTTTAAAAACACTTAAGAGCATTAATGAGCCCCGATTCCTTATTTTATCTGGTCAGACTCAATTTGGATTCTGGCTTAGTAACACAAAAGTATTCATTTGTTTTTCATCCTTTGTTTATGAATCCCATGTCAGTGGTTGATAATACAGGAGGGCACTGCACAGGGCATGGAGAGGTGCTGTTTGTGTCAGACAGCTCTAGAGGGAGACATCCACACATTTATATATAATGAGGGAGCGCTTTCCTTGTGGGCACCCAATAAAATTTCCTCATCAGGTATTTGAGCCATTTGTCTTACAAGTGCATATTTTAAAAAAAAAGTGATCTACATTTTAATTTGTTTTCCAACATCTGCAACAGAGCCCCCAGCCATTTTACCTATGAAACAGCTAAGCTATGAGTGGAAGCAATCAGTGTGTACACATGAGTTAACCTTCTATCTTACTGTAATATTTGAATGGAAAAGTAATGGATAGCAACCACTTATGTACAAGCAAGACATGTAGTACAAAACCTAACAAAACATAACCAAAACATTATTACAGTAGGCTATATCCTCACCTGTTAACAATTAAGAAAACAATACAGTACATTAGAGATACTTGTGTTGATTAAAGTGATAATGGAGTAAAATAATAACAGCTACAGAAAAAATAAATTGGAAGAGGAGCTCTGCAATAAAACAATCACCATCTTGTTCAGATTCTCTGTGCAGGCCTCTGGATCACACATGTGACAGTATACATGTTCGTGTATTTTCCTTTAACTTATTTCAATTTATTTTTAATAATGTTGAGATTTGGACTGCTGGTTGGCCAAAACAAACTTTGTGAAGGTGTCATTTTGGGCTCTGGGTAATCAAGACGGCATTTCTTACTATTTTCAAAAATGTTTATAGACCAAACAATCAGTCGATTAATGGAGAAAATAATGAGCAGATTAATCCATAATAGAAATAAACATTAGTTGCAGTCCCATATAAAACAGTTTAAAAAATAGCTTCACTTCAACCAGCAACAGTAGGCTAATATCCTGCTTTTACATTAATGCATGAGTAATAATAAGCTAATGATATAATAGTACAACAGCCAGGGGACATTTCTCTGCATTAAATACTTTTACTTTTAGTACTTTGAGTAGATTTTCTTATCAAATATACTTTTACACATAGACACATTTTTCAGTGCAGGACTTCTACTTGTGACAGAGTATATTTTTGGTGCAGTGTCAATAATATTACTTAAATAAAGGATGTGAATACTTCCTCCAGCACTGGTGTGTGTGTGGTGTTTGTGTGCTGTGTGTGTGTAAAGGGCACAGTTCAGAGGGGAATTTGATCCTAAAGCCCAGCATGAGACAGGGCACATGCACTGCAAAAAAGATGACATGCTTGCCCTCTCAAATGATTTTATGTTGTAGGTAATGCAAGGTTTGATTGCCGTGGTGTCATTTCTGATTACTTAAGAATGTGAATATAAATGCATAATAAGAATAAAGACATCAGATGGTTTTACATGCTTCATATATCTAATCTAATATGTATGTCACATTATGATGACGCACATTCCACTGCTTGGAATCACAGAAACTATTAATAATTAGTTAATATTTAAAATCTTTAGCGAGTTTAGAAAGATTAAGTCACTCAAACTCATAAAAGCGCAGATCTGACTAGAAGATCAAGTCTTGCTGTCACTGAGCTGCTCGTTATTTGCTGAGCGTGCTGGGATCTTATTCCACCAGGACGGATACGTCTGTGTTTTTCCTGGACCCCTCACCCCTACACCCTGATACCTACTGCCTCAAAAAAAAAAAAAAAGTAGAAGAAGAAGCCAAGAGGAGTGTCCCTCTGAATCTTGACCAGCTTCTAGGAAAAATAGTTCTCCCTGGAATGCATGGCAAACTCATCTCAGCAGCGTGCGGTTCATGCTCCACTAAACTACTTGCTGCATTAAGTCACATGATTTCTTTTACAAATCATATACTGGTGGATATGCTGTGTGGGGAGGAGGGAGGACTCGTGCACTCAATACTTAGATTCACACACTAGCAGGTAAGTTCAGCTGCAATGACCAAGTGAGAAGCAGGCTCTTTTGAAAATCCTGACAAAATAATCCTTGAAAAGCATTAAACAGCTTTTTGGAATTTGACAACAGAGACTAACACTGAAATACTTTCTGTTTAACAAATTCGACAAGAAGATGATAATTCTTTTAGGGGGTGTAATAGATTTTATTTTGAGTGAAGGTTACTGTCCTGCATAATCATTGTTATGCTGCCTCTACTGTTTCCAATTTATACCAGTTACATATAGGCTTTGTAAAACAGTGCATGCTGCGGAGTATTCTGGGCTCATACATCTGGGTTAAACAAAATTAAGTTATCCTGTAACTGAAGCATACATGTTGAGGTGAAGAGCCTGGCAAACACAGTTAATAAAATGGGATTTAAACTATTATAAAGAATATAAAAAGGTCAAGCTGAAACATTTCTAGAACTAAATCACTTGGGCGACCTGCTGAGAGAGAAGACATATCCGGCATGGGACTCTTTAATGGCAATTTGGGACAGAATTGTTTTTTGCGAGCAGATCCCTCTGTTCACTCACTGCATGAACTCCACATATGTGGCTGCTTAACTACTAACTCTATTATTTTAGGCTTAGCTGTTTACACACTAATTAGCACCATGTGGTAACACCAAACAGAGGTGTAGAGGAATGACTGATGAGGAGTCAGCTGGGTCTGAGAGGCATTCATCAATCATGTTAAACACAGAGCACATCAGACGGAGCTTTTGATCACCATAGGAACAAGCTCAGGACTTTGGTCTAATCATCAGCAGCCAGGGTGAAGGGGTGCTGGTGTCATTCGCAACACCAGTCCAGTAAACAAATCTTCACTCTAACAAGTACAGTTGTATTGACAAGAGGTGTCAGAGAAGGGGACACTGGAGCATCGTGAACTATTATGGCGTGTTTATAGTGGCTTGCATTGGCACATTAACCATTTGTTTTTAAAAAAAAAAAAAAAAAAGGTTCAAATAGGAGATTTTTTTAAAGGTTGGTCATGGATACAGTTTGGAGTGTTCAAAAAGATTTAGACTGATCAAATCTAACACACAATGCTAACTACCTTGTGCATTATGTTTTCTACAGAATTTTAACCAGTTCTTTTACCTCAGAGTGCAGTTGGTTTGTTGTCTTTCATCTTAAGAGGCTGCGTCATGGTGGTTAAGGACAAGATTGATCATAGTGTACATTTATCTCTCTTCACAGACTGTGCCATGGATCATGTGCTGAACATTGCCGACAATTACATCTTCACTCCGTATGTTTACCCGGCCACATGGCCCGAGGACTGGGCTCTGCGTCAGATAATCAGCCTGTGGGTAGTGACCAACTTGGGAGCAGTGCTCATTTATCTGGGCTTTGGTGCTCTTAGTTTCTATTACGTTTTTGACCATAAGCTCATGAAACATCCACATTTTCTTAAGGTAAGCTGTTGAATGGGTTCAATGCCAAATAATTGACTGGGGTGTAAGCTATTTGTGACTGGCACTGTCACATCTGACTTTCCAAAGCAGACTTCTCCCAAAACCTAACTTTGTGTCTTTGATCCACTGACAGGACCAGGTCAGAAAAGAGATTAAACTAGCAACAGCCTCCATCTTCTGGATGAGCTTCCCCACAGTGGCCCTTTTCTTCTGGGAGGTCAGGGGATATAGCAAACTTTATGACAACATCAGTGAATCTTGTCTAGGTGAGACAACCCTTACCTGAAACATAATTTCATTTACTGAGCAGATGTTAGCTGATAATAGCCACCAATCAAAGATTTCAATAATAAGTCCAAATGAGACCCATTAGCCTACTGGTTTGTTTCTGTTTCAGGCTGGCCGGGGATGTTCCTGAGCATTGCTGGTTTCTTGTTCTTTACTGACATGTGTATCTACTGGATACACCGTTTCCTGCACCACAAAAGAATTTACAAGGTGAGCTGGAGCATGTTTATGGCAAGTTTGGAGCTGCTCTACACAAAGATTTTCTATAAACAATGAACCAAATGACAGTGTAATAAGAGAGGGGTCACTCATAGTTATGAACCCAGTGAGAATGATCACCTAAATCTGCAGTTCACCTCAACTCTGCAGAGCATTTTAGCGTTTTTCAGCTCATTGTTTGAGTCTCACCGCTGTCATGAACCTGTTTTCAGTAGCAGGCAGCTGTTTCTAACAAAAAAAACTCTGATAAACCCACTTTACATCACTTGCTCAGAAGCAAACAACTGACAAAGCAGCTGGTCAAAAACGTGGAACATTTAGCAGCTAAGGAGCCAGATATTTTGTTCAGTAGTTGGTGGAGACCAAAAATATGACACAAATATGACTCTATGACTGAGTACAACACTGTTTGCTAACATGTTACACTTAATAGAGTGATAATATGTAGTGTTAACAGCTTGTTGCACTGCCCACACATGGCCAAAAAATAAATGAGCATTCACTGGGTAGGTCAAGAAAAGTAATGCTGTATATGGCCTACTTGGTGTTGGAGATGAATGTGAAAATATGTCATAGTTTATTTTTAGCAAATCAGGGCTCAACAGCTGATCTAGAACTCGATATACAATCCAACTGCCAGAATAAATGTTGGCATTGTACGTTTCTGCAAACCACGGATACATATCAGTATTTAGCAGCAGATACATTGAGATGTTATGTTTCTACACTGATTAACCCAGTTTTGGTGGCACAATCTTAAAAAAACACCACTTCTGTTTCTTGTTGGTCTTGAACAGTGGTCTCACCAAAGTGTCACACCACCCACTATCCCCTCCACCTCCCAATGAAAAGTCAGCTCATATACATGTAATCAGAACTACATCACTTTAGAAATGTTAATATGGTGCATATGAAATGTACAAATGTTACATATCCATGGTTTGAAGAAACACATGATGCCGACATTTTCCTCTAGCAACTGGGCTGCAACATATGAAATCAGTGACTATACTTTTTGATCATGTTGGATTGGTCCCTTAGTTTGTTTGGGATTTATAAAAGTTAGAGAACAGGCTACATATTTTCCATCTGATATTTTTTTTTTTTGTTTGTTTGTTTTTTGTCTTGCTTCCTGATTCTGGCTGAAATGCACAACAGAGCTTTGTGTACCTCGTCTGCCTGGTGTATTTCTCACTACAACAGTCCTAATATTCAGACCATGTGTGTTTCTCCCCCTCAGCACTTACATAAGCAGCACCATATATTCAAGATCCCTACGCCTTTTGCCAGCCATGCCTTCCACCCACTTGACGGCTTCCTGCAGAGCTTACCCTATCACGTCTACCCATTCATCTTCCCCCTTCACAAGGTGGTAGTCTACTTGTCTCTCTTTACTAAACATTCTGATCGTAGGTCTGAGGAGTAACAAATACACAAGCTTCACTGCATATTTCATGATGCTATTTTTGTCAAAACTTAAATTTAATTAGTTCAGATTCAGCTGCATGTGGACGAATTTTGATGGTGTTTGCTTGAGAAGTAGTGTAAAAGAAAAAAAAAAAGCAGTTAATTCCAAAAAGTACATTATCAGCATGATGTTAACTCTGTTACTTAGTTAAATGTTTTTAAATGACATTTGGGATATTTTCATTACAGGTGGTCTACCTCTCACTCTTTGTATTTGTCAACATCTGGACCATATCCATACACGATGGAGACTACCGCATCCCTGGCCCCCTGATATTTCTGATCAATGGTGCTGCTCACCATGTAGACCATCATCTCTTCTTCAACTACAACTACGGACAATACTTCACGCTCTGGGATCGACTAGGGGGCTCCTACAGACACCCCTCAGCCCTGCTGGGAAAGGGGCCACATGACCACATTCGCAAGCTAATGGCAGAGGGTGCACACACACAGTGATGATGGAGCTGCTGTCAGGATTTTCTTCACTGGTTTAAACCTCTCAGGGAGGTTCCTAATGCTCAGCCTAGGTCATGACTCAAGAGACAACTGCATCAGATGCAAAACAAACAATCAGGGGGCGTCGGTGGCTTAGTAGTAGAGCAGGCACCCCATGTACAAGGCTGTTGCCGCAGCGGCCCGGGCTGACTCCAGCCTGGGGCCTTTTGCTGCATGTCACTCCCTCTCCCTCTCCCCCTTTCACGCTCATCTGTCCAATCGATTAAAGGCTTAAAAATGCCCCCCAAAAAAATATCTTTAAAACAAGCAATCAGGAGCAAGAATGAGAAAACAGAGACGTGGATTGTTTTCCATATAAAGCATCTCCCAATATTGTACAATACAACAGCACCACAACCCTCCAAAATGACCATAAAGTTGAATCAGTACCTCAATATAACAGTTTAACCTTCATGAAAGTTGTTTTTATGGCAGGGTTGTTTTTCCAGTATGTCATTAGCTTTGACCATCCCTTTGATCAAAAATAATTCACACTGCATATGTTAGAGTCTTCTGCAAGACCTTGTATAAAAATGACAGGGAGCAGATTTTACATATTAGGTGCTATTCCTTTGATATTTGAGCTCAAATGAGCTGTTATAAGTAACTGATCAAGATTATAGAACACTTTGTGGGTCTGAGATAACTGTGAGAAAATAGTTGAACTTTTAAGGACTTTGGTCTGATGATGTTTGTCATCCAAGACTGTATTCATCGAACTGCCAACATGATGACAACTTCATAATATGAGGCCAGTGTTTCTATGCATTTTGGTAAGAGTGATGGAGCATTGACAGACACATTTTTTACTAAGCAAAGACTACTTTACAAAGAGCACACACCATATCTGTGTGAGTGTTCACTGTCCTCACTCTCTGGATTTGACACAAATTTGAAAAAAAACAAAGCATTACATGCAAAAGAGGCAGAACAACTGAATGCAAGTCTTTTTTCATTTATGTTATCACAAAATTGTTATTTTATATTAATGTTTACAAAGACTACAATATAAACCCAATACCAATGCAAAATAAATGTTTGCACTATGTCTGCTTAGCTGGAAATTTCTTAAATACAACAAAATGCAACAAGATGTTGAATTGCATGTGTCTGAATCCAGTGTCCATATGTGTGTGTTTCTGTCCTACAGTCTGATCCCAGATTAGCCTTTCAGCTTCCAGTGCTCGGTGTGTTTTCATGCAGGCTCTGCAGGGCAAGGTCTGTCCACTTCATCTCTTGTTCTTTCACAGACTCTGTGGAGCCTCCGTTGTCCTGCTCAGCTTCAGGCAATTCACTCTGACAGACAAGAGGGGAGACAAGATGCCATGAATATGTGGAGCAGTTCACTCTACTTTATGTCAAAAACATGATGGTGCCAGGATAAAAACTGAGTATCTGAGGGAGGCAACAGATTAACCTAAACTAAAATAAACAGGGATATTTTTCTGACAGATGTTTAGACAGGAGTTTATGGTTGTTCACTACTGACACAGCTACTAAGAATGTAAGGCCAGAATCACAGATGTCATACATGTTTTGAGCCTGTTAGAGGACTACTGTCACTGGATTTGAGCAAGAATGTCGATCTTCATTTTCTCACCATCGTCAAAGCTGCTTGCTGTCAGTTCTGGAAGTTTGGGTTCCTTCCATACCAACTGAGAGCAGATCAAATTGAAATGGATTTCACCTGAGATGAAGTGTCACTCAATTTGAACCTACATTAACTCAAGGCTGCTTCCTAGCATGCTCCATCAGATTTGTCATTTGTCTAACATTCTGGACTGTGTCCTGTTTAAGGCCAAAAATAGTGTCCTCTCATGGCCTCCGTTGCACAGCAATTGTCTCTGTATCTGTTATTCACACACAGATAACAGGTTAGGTTTGTTTTGTGCTCATGAAACAGTACTGTCATTAATTAACTTCTATATAGGATTAATTAACAGCAGTCACGTTAAAAAATATCCTCCTACATAAAAACCATAACTTTGTTCAAAATGACGATGACAAACTTCTGCACCGGATGGAAAACAGTGTGTTAAAGGCTGCTGCTAATGCTAACATTTACCAAAGGGATGGTGACATCTTCATACGGCAGCCTGTCTTCCCTCCAGGCGTCATCGGTGAGGTCCAGGACTCTCCCGTCTCTTTGGATTTCACTGTCCATCCTCTGAGCAGGGCTCCAGATCTAACACCTCAGATCTTCTCCTCTCACCGAGTTTAGCCTGAAGCTAACTGCAATACTTAGCTAACAGTCAAAAGCCAGTTAGCCTACCAAAATATACAAACAGTGACACACAGTTAAGCAAAGTCGGTGAACAACGTGGCTGAAGTTTGGCTGTGTTCAGTTTGGGGTTTTTAGACGTCTGAGCAAAGCAGATGCGCTAATTGTACGTAAACCTCTAGACGCTCAGTGATGACGTCACAAACGATGCCTTCCCGTGCTGAGGAAAATACTTTATTAGCTACAAATCCAAATTAATAATAATACTTACAGCAACCGGAATAAGAAGAAGAAGAAGAAGAAGAAGAAGAAGAATATGAGATAATAATAATAACGTCGGTTTTATGCCGGTTTTAACCACTGTTCAAAAGGCACCATGAAGTTAATGTATTCTGTATTTTATATAACAGTCAGATTATGTGGTTAAAAGATCAGGGTACATCTAGTAAACGGGCTTTGGTTAGGATCATTTAATCAGACTATTTCCGGTGCCGGTCTACTTAATGTTTTGAAGTTTCTATGGTAACCAGACGTCTCATCTTGGAGCTGTGCTCCCGCTAACTCAACACATCACAAATTGTTCTGTTGTTTTACTGCATTTCAAGGTAACTATATTATATTATTATTATATTATAAGTTAACTGTATTATATTTATGTTACAACTGTGAACAGCAGCGTTTCCATGGGCTAAATATTAATGTAGGCCTAAGTGTTATGAATTAACCGTTAACTAACGTTATTGTAGCATCTGAACTTGTCATTTTAGCTAAGTTAGAGTAATCTCCCTGCAGCGTTAGATGAGACGAAGTTTTCTTTAAGAGTGCATTAATATAGCTAGGGTGAAGTCAGGCAATTTGATACACTTCATGGAAGATTATCAAGAAAACCACCTAAAACTCCGAAGACTACCCCGAGTGTTACTTTACAACTTGTTATGGTACTCTGAAAGGCTGTATTACAAAATTTGCTGCTACACATCAAGGACCTCTACCTCACTATGATGACATGTTCAGGTAAAATGGGACAGCTGGTAAGTTCCAATGAAACAGTCATGTTTATTTGTTTTTAAGTGGTTAAATCTATTTATCAGTTCAGTCATATTATCATTGTAACTGTTAATGTAACCTGTGGTTATCCATTAAAAAAAGATAGTTCAACTTTTCTGCCATACTTTCTCTGTTCTTTTGCTGCCTCTTTCCTTCGTACCATATTGTCTATAATGGACATGCAAGTGTGTGTCAAGTAGGGTTAATTCTGGACTATTGTGGCTGATATTTACATACTTTATTAATCCCAATATGGACTCACTGCATCATCTTTATTATTTTTTTTAGTGACAAAATGACTAGAAATGCCTGTAATATGACAGGGTAGTATACGTCACAGTTTTATGGCTCCTGATAGCTAAAAAACATGCTGGTTTCACTTCAGCGAAACGGCAGAGTTTAGCATAATATTTTTTCCCATGTTACCTGAATGCATTGAGTATCCACTCAAAGCCATTTTCCAGTAAAAGTGTTTTATGAAAATATTTTGATTATAGGTCAAACAGTTTGGGGTAGCAGTAGCTCAGTCATAGGGACTTGGCTTGGGAACCAGAGGGTTACCAGTTAAAGTCCCCATCCAGACCAAATATAGGGTGTGGACTGGTGGCTGGAGAAGTGCCAGTTTGCCTCCTTGGCACTGCTGAGGTGCCCTTGAGCAAGGCACCAAACCCCCAACTGCACGGGGCACCTGTCCATGGGCAGCCCACTCGCTCTGACATTGCTCTTTTTAATACATAGGTATTTAGTAGGTGTAGGTGTCAGTATTTCGGGCCTGTGTGTATATGACAACAGAGTAAAAAGAAAAAACAACTTGAATTTCCCCTAGGGGATTAATAAAGTATACCGTCTTTGTCTTAATTCTTAATAAAATGCAGCATCCTACAACATTTTTTGTTGTTATACCCTTATTTTTTTTTTAGCTGCAGCACTGTGATTACCAAAAAGAGAAAATCAACATGCCACGTGCAAGTTCTGGCAGCAGTAATTTTTTTGACTCTTTGCTCTGCCCACATCTCAGACAGATAAAAATGATTGCTTCATTGCTTCAATGGACATTTGTAAAAACAATGCAACCCCATGTTCAGTGCCTGGCTGCTAATACATAAAGAGCCCAAGATGTTAAACCTAATTTGTCCCATTTTACTTGATGTCTGAAATTACCTGACTTCACCCTACTCAATAAGAAAAATCAGCTTTAAGTATATATTGCAATTCTATTTGAAACTATCCAAAGATAGTTGCATCAAAGATAGCTGGGAAGCTCTCATTTGGCCTGTATGATGTTAATGTTGCCAATGGGTAAACAAAATAGGAAAGAATTCCTGCACCAGCCAGTTTTATTGTAGACATTTATTTAAAATAAGCCTGATTGTGTGTAACTTTGGTTTGTGAATTCTGATACCAGTTTCTATTTGCAGGCACTGCAGTGATGGCATCCTCTCAAGAACATCAGGTAGAAACTACAAAACCATGTGCCAACCCTGGAAACCCAGTTTTCTCCTGCATGATGACTCCAGCAGTTAAAGATGCAGTGCCAGTGCTGTGGGCAAAGCCTCAGAATCCATTGTACAGGACCACCTCCCGTGATTACGGTCTTCGCCCTCCAACCTTTGAAAGCTCACCGTGTACTTTCCACCCTAAATCACAAAGATTCACTGAGGAACTCAGCAAGAGTGGGATGTATCGTGACAACTCCTTAAACACCGCCTTAGACCGAAGCAAGGTGTATGACTGTCCCAATTTGCAGCACACCATCTAAGTGCTTGACTGAAGAATACCTGTGCACCACATGCACAACTATCCTCTTTGATAATAAACTAAGATCCTTTTGTTACAACATTGTGTTAACTGCTCAGAGCCTGTGAGGTGATTCATTGTTTAATCTTTAAGAGAAGTTATTTGTTTTGGGCATATGCTTATTGTGAACGCTCACTTAGTAAAAATGTACCACAGACTGAAACTTGAACCTGGGCCTACCTACCTACAGTTCCTCTCTGTTGTATTCAGTTGTCCCATTAAATTTCCTCTGAAAGGGAAGCACCACCTAAATTAACATTTCCAATATGTTATTTGCATTGCCTTGAAAAGGTCAATCAATATTTGGAAGACGAGCTACTCTTTCTCAAAGCCAGAAACCAGCAAAGTCTCAAACTTGTGATGTCATCAAGTATAAAGTCTGAAACTGCTCCACAGACAGTGAATGGGAGTCTGATTTTGTGGACCCACAGAGAGCTTGTTTTCTTTGTATACCCAAATGAGCTTTATTTCCTTGTACTGTTCTCAGTTCTGAAACAGAAAATGTACCTGTATAAACCAAATCAAAATGTTTATTTACAATAACTTCCAGGTAGAAAACTCCCATGTCATGAATATAAAATGAAACAGCGCTGAGCAAATGCTGCCTCAGTTAATCTTTATTACCCAAAGGCCCATGCAAAAAAAAAAAAACTATCAGTTAAAGTGAATGCTATATTTAGAACATTTTCACTGCTTTACCCTGCTGTCAGACAGTCTTTTCCAACAGGTAATTGACGCTGTTATCACATCAGACTCCATTAACAAGAACAATAATTTTACTTAGCAGAACACTGGAGTTGCTGGTCTATCACTGCCTCAGTTAGTTAGTGTGTAAGGTAAGCGTAGCAAACATTCAAATATACCATATGCTCACACTGATATTGATTTTTAGGTGGTTTCAATAGATTTTACTGCGGCCATCCTCAGCAGTACATTGCTCTGCTTCCATGCTAGTAGATTTATCAAAAATGATAGCAAAGCAACAAAATACATTATTTAAGCACAGCAGAGACGTCAGGTCAACACGACAACGGTGTTTAACTATATATATTGTTAAATGTTACAGTTACAGCTAAAAATGACAACAGAAATCAACACGTTTGATGATTTTACATATGACTGTAACTGTTACCAGTTGCCAGTTATACCCAAAAGTAATTCTTGTTGTTACCATGACATCACGGTGATTCAGTCCATATTCAGAACACTCCCCTGGGTGCTCTCAGTGTTATACATTTTTCCCAATCTATTGTCTGTGGAGCAGCTCCAGACTTTATACCCCATGACATCACAAATTTGAGTTTTAGCACTCTAGTTTTTGGATTTTGGAGAGAGTTGTTCATGTTAACTAATCTTTTTGGACTGTCTTAGACGACAGGAATAACGTATGAATTTTGGAAATGAATGTAGTTCCCCTTTAAACAAACAATAAAACAATCCCCAATGCAAGATAACATCATATATAGTCTGTATTGTATTGCTGTAGCTCGCCAATGTGATTGTGTGATTGTTTTGTTTTTGTTTTTTTAATCTTGTGACTTTGATTGCGTTTAAGTACTGTGGGAAAGTTTGCCTTCAGGGCATCCAGTCGCCTTGTGGCTTTTTGGCATTTTCACCCAATTTCTGTTTTTGATAGCATTTATTTTCTCACATTAAATAATTTTACTTGGTGTTGATACTGTAGTCTAATGTAAATACTTCTTTATGCTATTGTATGTATTTTCATCTGATGTAATTTTATTGTTACAACTTGTTGCTTTTATTGTCGCTTGTCATAAAACAATAGCCTACATACGTGCTACGTAAATATAATGAACAAAACAAAAAACAGTTATTTCTAAAGCGATTCCGCGGGGTTTGTAATACGTCATGGGTAATGAAAAAAAAGGAGAAGGCACGATTTTATTTATAACAAAAGGGAAACTGCGGTCTCAGCTGTGTGTCTACGCTGTGTTCAACAGAAACCCTCCTCCCTGCCTCCTCCTCCTCCTCTGTCAGCCGCGCCTCCGCAGCCACAGCTGATGATGTCCAATCTTTTAGCCGCAGACGCTACGGAACTTAGCAAACAGCTAGCGGTGTAGCGTCGTTAAAATGTGTACGAGGTGTTAGCTGGCCGTCACATGAATGTACTGTTTTAGAGTTCAGTGAAGGTGTGTTGAGAGATATAGACGGGTCTTATAAATGTGCCAGGCTTCACCGGCGTTTTAGGACCACGCGTAGTTCAATGCTACTCACGTTAGCTAACTTGTGTAGTTTGACAGTAGGATCAGAGTGGTGTCTAGCTAACCGGGCTAACGGCTAGCTGGTTAGCTTCAGCACAACGTAGCTGGCTAATTAGCTGTCTGTTCTGTTAACTACTTCGGTCTGGCTCGACTGAGTTTGAGTGGTGCTGTTTTTCAAGCGATAACAACGTAAGTATGCGTTTCGGCTGAAAATGACATGTTATAGTTTAATAACGAAATGATAGGTGCGAGTTTGTGAGACTTGGTTTTCATTTGGAACTGCTAAATGTAACAGTGCCTGCTCGGTGGGTGGCTAACACGCTAGCCAGCTAACTGAAAATCTCCTGTTTGTCAACAATACTAAAATGTCTCAGTCAGTTAGGACAAGATGAGCTCAGTATTGATACAACTGTTACTGTGGCTGTCTACATAGTACACAGTAACGTACAACTCTAGATTGTAACAGGTATCGTATAGTAGCTACTTTGCTTGAGAGATAAAAAGCTAGATGGCTAATGCAGATTTTATTTACAGTTTTCACTATTTTATCTCTTTCAGACTCGATACTGATCTCATGGGGTGTGTCATCTCAGCTAGTTTTAAGCTTTGCTGCTGGCAGAACATGATAAGCTGTTAGACAGATAAATGTACAGCTCTGACCAATCTAACTTCAGGGATTGAATTTCACTTTTTCGGTTCTGTGTTGTTTCCACAGCCATGCAAGCCCTGGAAAAGAACCGGACCCGAGCCTTGGGCTGTCTATGATGCTCAGAGGTTTTTTTTCTTGCTTCACTTGACCCCTCCTGGTCCATTTAACCAGCACTGTATTATTACTCCTAAACCAAGCCCACATCTCTGCTTGGCAACACTATGATCATTCACGCTGACCCCACCCAGCTCACTGGGACAAGAATCCCCCAAAAACAAGCTCTTCAAATGATATGATAGTAGCCACCTGGATCACTTTTTGTGCTTGCAGGAGCCTTGCACGGGTTCTGCTCTTCCTTTCCTCCTCAAACTCCCTTTCTCCATTCTGGGAGACCCTTGCCAGTGTGGTCTCCGGCACAGGAACCATGGGTAACAGCTGTGTGTGCCGGGAGGATAGTGACTTGGAGGATCATCACCATGGATCTTCGAGGGCAACCCGAGGACAAGCTAGGCGGGTGGATCACGGTACAGGCGTGGGTGTTGATACTGTAGAAGCGCGGAGCAGTCGACCCAGGGACCCAGTGAGGCCTCCACGCAGAGGGCGAGGGCCCCATGAGCCAAGAAGGAAGAAGCAGAATGTGGATGGCCTGGTGCTGGACACATTGGCTGTCATCAGGACACTTGTAGACAAGTAAGTCTAATAAGAGTAGTGATATTATAAGGATTGACATGATGATGGGAGGAAGTGTCAGGGTGGTCTGTGCAGTTTTAAAAATTAGTTTTTCTATAGTTAAGTAAAGGTGTCAGCTGAGTTCAGCCAATACCAAAAACTATTAATGTCATTT
Organism: Epinephelus moara; assembly: GCF_006386435.1. Taxonomy (NCBI): domain Eukaryota; kingdom Metazoa; phylum Chordata; class Actinopteri; order Perciformes; family Serranidae; genus Epinephelus; species Epinephelus moara. The sequence continues at coordinate 8,140,471 of NC_065525.1, forward strand.
ACGTTAAGATACTTTAGCACCAGAGGCAGTAGTAATTAGATGTGGAGCAGCAGTAGTGCAGCTACAGTGCCCTGGAAACAAGTGTGTTTTAGCATGGCACACTTAGATCTTCTTTATCCTATTTTTTGTTTTCATAGTTTGATCAACTAGAGCAACTATATCACCCACTCCGCATTAGCTAACCATGAAACTCAAGCTCAGTTAAACTCATGCCCACTAGACTCAGAAAAATCATAGACATGAACGTCTTCCAACAGAAGCATCACATGAGGGTTGTTTTGTTGACACAAACATCACATGCATGACTGTTCGAAGGAGTAGTGGGTACACAGTGAAGACACGCCTTTGAGATGACAAAGTCCTGTGTGTTTTATGTGGAACAAACAGCACAGTACAAAATTTTGGGCAGAAGTCCCTACAGCACTTTAAGTCCCCCTAATTAGCATTCGTAAGCAGTTTATGAACATTTAACTGATGATTCATTAATCATTTAGTAAATGTTTGTAAACTGTTTATATGTTTTAAATGGGGACTTAAAGGAATCCTACATTGAAAATCACAAAGATGTTCTGTGTTCACTTAATAAGTTTCATTTAGGAAAACTGGCAATACAGCATGTGAACCAACTTAAGTAGTAGCTGAAATATCAACTAATGAATAACATTGTGGAGTCTGGTCAGAACACTGCAATGATTGCTGTTAAATTCACTCTCCATATTGTGCTGTTGTAAATTGTTGATTGTGCTGACTAGGTCACACCTGTCTGGCTGACAGTGTTATGGGTATCAAACTTCACTTTTAAAAAATATATCTACGATCATATCACTGTTTCACCCTTTGATGTTTTTACTGTAGAGCAACAAGGTGAAACAGCTGCACAAAAATTACACTTCCTGTCTTTTCTCAACATCGTCTTTGTAATCTAAACAAGGGTTGTGTTTTCTTGAGGTTCCTACAAGTATAATAGTGCAGTGTTTTAGTAAAGCATCACAAAGTAGCCTGCCTAAAACATAGAAATGTAAAGGCTACAACTTTGACAAAAAAGTCATATTGGGCCACACTGTAAAAGTAATGGCTATATGATGTCTGTCTTTATGCACATAAACTACAAAGTAAAACAGAACTGTTATTACATCATAAGTTATCTTTATTATTTATTTTGAGTGTGTGCTACAGTTGGCTGGTTCTTTATATCAGTAATATACTGTCAACAGACTGAAAACCTTGCTTATTCTTTTCAAAGGTGTCTTGAATGGTATTAAGTGGTCTAAGCAGCTGCCACAGGCCTTTGGTATTTACCTGTGGCTTCAAACAGTTACAACTCCTCAGAGAGAACTTTGTGCAAGTCAGTTTCCTTTATGTACTGTGTTTCCTCTCCTGATGTAGTGATGACTTGCTGCAATGATGTAACAAGATTTGTGTTGCCTGCGTAGATGCTGAAACACTTTCTTATCCTCCTCTTCCACTGAGCTATCTCTGGAGAAAAGCCATTCCGTGTGACGCTTTGGTGTTTTCAGCAATTTCATCAGCATTAGTTTGGCTGGCTTTGAGAACAAAGTATGAGCTGAATGAGTGTGTTCAGGGGATATCTAATTTTCATTAAAGATGAAAATATGAACATTGAAAAAGGGCCATGTAAATTAGAGGTAGTGAAGTCTGCTTTGGTTGTCTGGATATTAGTCTGGTCCTAGCAGCAGCAGACACGTTGTATGCCTATCTCCTCTCAGCCTGCCTTAATACAGGGGTCGTGTTAACCGGATATTCTCGGTTGTCGATATTGACCGGTTTTTTACTACAATGACCGGAAAATCTGAAGGCCGTCGGTCATTTTGACCGGTTGCAATTACCACCCCTGCCCACTTGGCGGCGGAGTGCACAGTTAGTGGTTTAAGTGGCTGCCATTTTCACACTGCAGAGAAAAAGTAATTCATCTGCTTCATATGGCGTTGCTGACATAACGGCCTGGACACACCAGATGCGATAGTGCCGCAGAAGTCCTGTGAGTATACTCGCAGGCACTTGACTGTCCACACAGGCAGAGCATTTCTCCTGCGCTCTCCGCGCTTGTTAAACATCGACTCCACTCGTCTGTTCCCGTCAGTACTCGTTTTTTCACTTCAACAGGTCATAACATGGGTAAGGCCATATTTTAATCGTTTTTTATAACGTAATAAGTTAATGATAATTTGTCATTGCATGTTCATGTATTGAGCGTGTTGGATAAACACTGAATGAATAGGGCATATTGTTCTGACCATTTTATTCATGTAGTTATGTCTGTAGGCTCAGTGACACAAAATTAAAATTGTAATAAAGTGATTATGGTATTGAAAAATGTGTTCGGTTATGCACTGTTGTGTTATTTTGAATTATAAACACGGTATTTTCTCCTCACATTCCTCAGTGCGTGCTGTTATTTTATTTTGAAAATTGGCCGGATTCTCTCGTTTTTTCTGTGTCCGACTTCCTGTTTGGTACAATCCGCTCTATCCAGCTTGACAGAAGCGCTCGCGGCTCGCGTGAAAAATAGACCAAACGCCGAACTGAAGTGCTGCGGTGTGTGGATGTGACTGTTCATCTTTTCGTTCATGTCCTTATTAATGCACACTTTATAACTTGCTTGTTGGATTTATTAAAAACGAACGATTGAAAACTAAATGTCTTTGAATATCTTTATTATCATTTAAAAACGAAAATTAAAATGACCAGTAAAAATAGATTATGACCAGATTTTTATGACCCTGTCGGTCAAAATGACAAGCGACGAAAAAGTCTAGCGCAACGTCTGCCTTAATAAGACACAATTTTCAGTCTCTTCCACGAACCAGGTCACCAAAGCATCTCTTATGTCCTGGCTTAGTGTTGAGTCTTCTGTATATCTTTACATGACTGTTCCTTTGAGTACAACAGTCCAGACTCAAAGTTCCTCTCCAGAGTCGTCTTTCACATACCCCTGTAGCTTTTCACTAGTTTGACCATTTATGCAAATGTGTGTTTACGAATTCTAGTTAAGCTATAGTTGACAGAAACAGGCCACTGTCTTCACCATGGCCTGTAAATTTTATGATCGTTTGATCTCCTCTTTTTCAGCATACTCTCTGTCTGATCCAGCCACTTCTTGAACAACCTACATCATTTATTTGTCAGTTAGAGATTTTTCTCTCCACTTCATTAACATTTACTCCAGCGCATTTTTTTCCCACGGAGTTGATCTGTAGTTTACCATTAAGCAAGACTGGTACAAGAAAAGTTGACCCAGCTCTGTTAATTAATAACTGCATTTTAAGGTTGAGGTTTAGTATTTGTGGCTGTTGTTACACTAATGCAATGGAGAAGGTTTGCATGCAGTGGTCCTTAGCACACGTGAACACACTAGTGTGCTAGTAAAGGTATTCTAAAAATGCTGCTTGCATGTAGTTACATTTCTTTGGGGACCAGGAGGAACTGTTATCGAAAGATTATGGTAAATGCTAACATCTCACTTCCTGCCTTAATATGAATACATAGCTGGTTTCATCTCTTTAAATGTGACTTTTCAGATTTTATCTGTTTTTACTGTTGTAGAAAAAGTATTTATTTTTTTTGTTATTGTTGAGGCAAAATGAGAGATTTGAAAACACTTTTAATAATTTGACTATGTATAGCCAAAATGATTATTCTATCAATCAAAAAAGCAACCAGCTGATTGATTGATTGATTGATTGATTGATTGATTGATAGATAGTAAATAAAATATTCAGTTGCACCTCTAATAGAATTGCCTTGGAGGCTGGTCCTCTAATATCATTCCCCATCTGTGTGTCAAGATCCTAAAATCTAACAGTGGTTGCAAGATGCAGCAAAATATTTCATTTTATGAGAATACTGATAAATGTTGCATCTTGAAAAACTGTCTTTTTTATACTTTGAAGGCCTGTATGAAACATGCATGTACATTTCCAAGAATTTGTTTACAGTTTGATTTGTAAATGAAAGCAGTTGAAGTTGTGTTGGCAATTTGAGTATGAAGCTGGCCGAAGTTATGGCTGTCAAAAGGAAAGCATTTTTCAGCTTGGGATGAGTCCCAACAAGCAACAGTCATAGCAGCAGCATCAAAAACAACACCTACTGAAGTAAATCCTTTACGCTTGCCTCAACCTCGCTGTGTGGTAACATAGTAATGTTACCATGGCCATGGCCATTACTGCAGTCGCAGAGAGACACAAAAGCATGAATCATTTGTTTGTAATATTTCAGATGCAGTGATTCACAGCTTACTTGCTGATTGAATAATCTTAATGAGAAGCACCACCTCTGTTTGTTCAAAGTATGCACATAAATAAACACATTTATCACAAAATATAGAGCAGAGTTTTTGATGTATAGCATTCAGGTGAAATGAAGAAGTAAGAAGCAGGCTATTGTCACATTCTGTCCAAACTTTTGTCTTTCAGTGACCAAGAGCCCCCTTACTCCATGATCACTTTGCACGAGATGGCAGAGACAGGTAAGGAAAAAATTAAAACACACATTCACACAGTGCACGTGGACTTAGTATAAGTACTTTGTCTTGTACAGAATACCCTAAGCAATGGGACTTAAAAGCACTTTTTGTGTATTTGAAACGAGAGGATCAGAGGTTATAAAATGGGAAACTTTAGGAACATTAGCTCTAATCAGTAACAGTAATAAGGTGAGGGGGGTAATATTGAAACCTTTCCTTGTTTGGCTCTTCATCATGTGCACAACTCTTCTAACAGAGTTTCTACGGATTGAAATAAAACTTTGAACTGCAGTGTAGCTGTACAGTTAAGGGGTTTCACAAATTATCCACGGTATTCATTATTTCTACTGACTGATGAGGGAAGAGTCCCAGGGTTTTGAACAGGTCTCTTCTGAATATGTTGTCCCATCCCCCTCAGGCTGAGCTGGTGGGTTGTTTTTGAGAACTGCTGAGGCAATGATATTACAGCAGCTTTGTAAGCAGCAGACAGTCGCAGTGCTCCTCCTCTGTTCTGTGACAGATTTTCCTACTTAGCGACTTTGACACCTCATTCAAGCCACTCTCTCCACAACATGTACATATATTTCAGTCATTGAAACGTGTGTTGTTCAAAGCACTTAACAGTGAGCATATTTGGTTTGGTTTGGGTTAAGCTGTGTTCTGTCATTAAGAAGAAACGCAGCTTTGAGAACAGAAATGTACAGATCATGTGCAGAAAAGCTGGGTGGGTTTGAATGAGGTTGATAATGGAGAAATGTTCACTGAAGGGGGCTGCGACACCACCTGTCTGCTGCTGACAATCCCACGGTAATATTGCTGCCTCAGCGTTTCTGTGACACACCCACTGGCCCAGCCCCGGGGTACGTTACATCACCTGGGGAAAGAACAAGTCACGAGTCACACTGCAGGAATCATGTGTTGATCACTACTTTATATTACTACCCCGATTCTGCATCTAAATAGAATTTAAATATTTTATTGTGAATGTTCCAGGTGGATATTTTTGCTAGTTTGTGCAGCAAGTGAATGAAATGTAATAGAATTGCTGTATTCTTAGTTTGACAGAGGGCTGGGGGATGTGGAGAAAAGCAAACATCACAATGTTGTTGACCAAAAACCTCAGTGTCTATATTGCAGTGATATTGTAGCGTTGACTATTGGTGCTTTCACAAAATATTTACACAATGAGATTTTGGATATATAAGTAACATGTATATAATGGCTAAGTGTGTAAAGGCAAATAATATAGCCAGAACTGTCCTGGACTGTCCCAAATACCATTTTAGGGGCTTCAAATCCTCGGGGATAATGTGAATTTTCAAAGCTTCAATATTAAAATTGGAAAAAAATCACTGTTTTGAATCCAAAATAGGTCAATTGTGAGATTTGGTGTGGGGGGGTCTGTGAGGACAGAGTCACAAGGGAGTTAAATAACAAAAACAATTAACTCACTATCTCTGCTTGCCTGTGTTATTTATTTTTGTTATGTATTGACAAAATGCCAGTATTTGCGTGTGCTAACTCTTACAGTAAGAAATGGCCAACAAGACACAGTTGAATGTTTACATGTTTCAAAATAAATGAAAAAATGTACATAGTTAACTAAATTGGACCTGCATTACTTATGGTGTAGTTAAACACTATGCTTGTTACAGTAGCCTAATTATGTTGCCTGAGAAGGGGACAGATGCCAGGCTCACTGAAAATAACAGGAGGGAAATTAAAATTACCTTGTCGCAGTTCTTGTTGTCGTTGTAGTGGTTGTGGAATCAATTTATTAACGTTATAACATTTCTATGCCCTGTCTTCTAATTGACTAAACAGAAGTTGCTATAGCTATAAAGAGCAGAACCACATTATTTTTTTTAGCTGCAGTGTCATACAATTTACCTAAATTCAATTTTGCAACCAGACCTGAACACTCTTGACTGCTTTTCTTTAAGTGCCTTGAATTGATGTCCCCCTTACATTACTTTTGTAGCAGTAACATAACATTATTATAGGCCGAATTTTTCCCTATGTCCCCATCCTGTAATCAACTGCAAATCTACATTGTGAAGCTTGAGAATAAAAAAAAAACATCTTCCTGGAGGGGCATGCCCCTGGACGCTCCCAGAGGGTTTACCCCTAATGATTTTGCACCCCTGTCAAACACTTATTTGGATGTCAGTTACCATGGCAGCTATTGAAGCTTCGAAGCATATGGGTCAGCTCTAGCTATAACAGTTTGGTGAGTTCAGAAAATTGTCGCCTTACTATGAGGCACCCTTTAAAACCAGGAAAAGGCAATATTTTTGCCATAATATGATATTACTGTATCTAAAATCAAAGATGATGTCTCGTCATATATCACAGTATCAATATAATATGGATATACTGTGCAGCCCTAGTTTGATAGTAACTTACAGGTCTGATTCTTAGTCCGGTTTTTGTCTATTTAAAGCTTAAGTTGATGTTTGTGTGAGTTTGCTTCTTGTGCATATGGCGAATGATGCTCTCATGCTGTGTATTTGTGTGTATGCCGATGAATTCTTGTGTTTGATCCTTGTGTCATGCACATATGGTGTTTGATGCTCACATGGCGTGGTGTTGTGTGGTTTGACAACAGCCAAGTCGGGTATTAGCTTGCAGATATTGAACCCTGAAGGCAGCCAAGCAGCAAGTCAGTCAGCCAGCCAGTCACTTTCTGTTTGACATGTGCCATGATGTTACATTATTCATCAGCCAGTTGGCTGGCGCTGTTATAAGTGATAGCTTGTGTGTGAGAGAGAGAGTGTTTCTTACTGAGTCATCTAATGGACAGGAAATGGACGTTTTAGTATTTATGCTGCACCTGATACTCATAATGCTGGAGCCTGTCTCACAAAGTGATTTCGGCACATGTCAATTATCTTTGAGTAATCTGGTGTCATTGGGACTAATTATGGCAATTCCTGTATTTTTGTGTAATTTGTGTTAGTATAATTAGAGAACATAACCAACACAAACAAGGGAGCCAAACAGGACCAAGGAGGAGAAACATCTGAATGGTCAGATAAATTTAATCCATCGAGTCTCAAATTAATCTTTTCCTCTCTTCTCCCCCAGATGACGGTTGGCTGGAGGTTGTCCAGTCTCTGATTCGAGTGATCCCATTGGACGATCCGCTTGGCCCTGCAGTGATCACCCTTCTATTGGATGAGTGTCCCCTGCCCACCAAGGTTAGTGGCTTACGTGTGTGTACAGAGTCATTCGGGGTAATGCATTTAAAATAATCTGACCCTTTGCCTAGAATTTTCTTATCCCAGAACCGAGCAAAGCCAGACCCAGCCCTGGCCCCTCTCTTTGCGTCTGCAGCTCTAATTAGAAAACAAATCGTTGTCTTCCTCTTTCCTATGTTTTTTTCTGTATTCTGGTGATTGTGTGTGATTAGTGAATTGCTGTGGTCCTCAATTTTTAACACCTCAAGGAACTGGCTTGTAATTGAATCATGTTTTCATTTGGCCTCTGCTGTCCACCCCCTCTGTCCCACACCACCTCCTTTTTTCTCCTTTGGACAAATAAAATCTGGTTAGGACCCCCTGCTTCTCGATCCAATGTAACCTGAGGACAAAGGACATACTATGACACCCCGAGCAGTATGAACTCTGTTCTTTCTCCATTATTCAACAGAAATGTCCACCTAACAAAACACATTTTGCAGGTTTAAAATATAAAATATAAAGCTTCGAACACACAGCAGCTACAAACAGGAATAAAAACACTCCTTGCCTGCAGGTGGTGCATTAAAGTAGCACTGGCTGGACTTGAACTGCAAGTATGATACTGTTGGCACTACAGCTCAGCTGTTGAATGATATTGTCTGATCCTGGTTGGTGCTGCATCAGTGACACTTTGGCCCTGTTAATAACGTAAATTTACTTTACTGGACATGGTTTTCTTTACCAGCTGTTGGTCCAGAGAATCACCTCTGTCTTCTCCGCTGGCAGTAGTTGTATTTTTCCCACACTAAACTGAATTAGTTTGTATCTTGACTTCTTTGGGGGCATTTGAAAATCACAGTCATGTGTCATTGGTTTTGAGAACATGTGATTGAAACTGTAATAATTCATCCCTCATTCCTCTTCAACTTTTTGATTGTTTGATAGGAACTGTGTGTATGTGACTCTCATTAGAGTGAACTGCTCCATCTCCTCTCTCCAGGATGCTCTCCAGAAACTGTCTGACATGTTGAGTCTGAGTTCGGCTGTAGCACGACAGGACGCTTTAAACCCTGCTAAACACAGAAACACCACAGCTGTCCTAGGATGCCTGGCAGAGAAACTGGCTGGTACAGTACACATTTACAAATGTGATATTTATAATCCTTGAGTCAGTAGTCTTGTTATTAACTTATTATGAACTTGACATTCAAGCTCACTACAAACAAATGATTATAAGACACAAAAAGGCTGCATGTTAATCAACCTGCAAGGACTTTACATTAACCTTTGCTCAAGTACTTATCCTTTAGTAAAAGGTAAGTTTTGTTTGGAGGTAATTTTACTGTTATTGTTACTTTAACCAGAGTAAGACAGAGTCATGGAGGGTGTTTGTGTCTTTAAGTGTGCAGTTTGGTGGTACACTGAATGGTCAGTTGAGACTTGTTTAGCTCAGTCATTCAGTATTCTTGGAATCAATAAGCAGCTTCCCTCAAAGTTAGGAAAACACAGTCACTTTCTGAACACCTAGTCTTATACTTTGTCCTTGTGATATTAAGCTATTTACACAATGTTTTGTTTTGTTTTTTAAGGTCCAGCTAGTATTGGATTGTTGAGCCCTGGAACCCTTGAGTACCTTCTAGAGAGCCTGGTGAGCCAACACACTCACTCACTCACTCACTCACTAGTCTGCATGTCTATGAATAATTTTGTGGAAAGGTGTAAGATTAAATTACTTGATTTTTATTTAGGGCATCAGGGCTTGACGCTAACTTTTTTCCCAAGGAGCACATGTGCGCCTAAGTTGAAAAAGTAAGGAGCGCACAAAGAACTTCAGGGGCACAATGTAAATTGATCAAATAATGTGTTTTCCATAATAAACGTGATGCAAATAGACATTTACAAGCAAAATTATTTAATGAATTTGTATACAAAATGTACAGAAAGGTAAAATCATCAAGTTTTGAACAAATATTGAAATTTAATTTGGTCTTTAATGTGATCTTATATATATTATCTTTGCAATATGATTATCTTATAGCCTATAATGTTCAGTGTTTCCTCATCCCTCAACTGGGACCCATGGTACAATACCAGTGAAAGTATCATGGTTCTGTGGCAGATGTGCCTTTTGTCATTTATAAAAAGATAAATCACTTTTCTATAATACATCAATGATATTTCAATGGAATAAATTACTTATTGACTTTTTCATACTTCAAAAACAGCATCAATAAGTGATTAACATAGGGTGGATCAAAATAAATAAATGAAATAAAAATCAACCAGCCACCCTCCTCCCCTGACAGTCCCTTCATAAGTAACGAACAGTCCCTAAAGTTTCTCCTCTGATACACCACATACTGTGTGCCCCCATGGCTCAGCTGTTCAGGTGCTTTTGGGCAGTCATGACAACAAGTTATTCACCTGGAGCCAGACTTCTTCGCCGGTAAGCCGTTATAATGCGCCGCCGTATTTGACAGGAATACGTATTCCTGTCCGTGTCTGTGACCCCCGTTCAACCCACAACCGGTGGGATTCGCCGTTACTGTTTATCGCCACACTGCCGTATTTTACTCTGTCCGTCACCGCACGCTGTTTGATTGCGTTATCAAAACACGCTGCTATTATTCGGCCTTGTTTTTCACTTATTCCACCGAATACCGAATGTGTGTTTTTTTGCAATATTCGGCCGAATATATTCAGTGCATCCCTAAATAGGAGCCTTCCCCCACTCCCCTCACCGCTGCTCTCCTCACTATACTGGCTGCTGCGCTGTGCAAGTGCACAGATGTCTCAGAGTGGTGGTGCATTTGCAAAAATGTTTTGAAGTAGCAGCAGCGAAGGCATTCATTTAGCAGCGGTGTGTCGCTAACGTTAGTATTGTAGCCTATAGACTTAAATCGTGTGACTTTAACATATCAACCCGCTCACATTTTGGATGCATTCAGGTTTTTATTACCAGTTGATTCAACACCAGTTAATCCGGCACAGCGGCAGAGCTGCGTGGTGCGGCCGGTGTGGATGACACAATCGGTTAACATGGGCGCCGAAAGGAAACTGGCTTCACTTCTCGGCGCTTCCGCGGGCGGTGTGTTTCTTGACCGTGTCACACAGGGAAGAGGGAAGAGGGAAGGCGGCTGGAGTTCCTTCAACATTTGCAGTTAGATTATCATATTTTTTTATTGACAAAAATATAGGCTGCATCGGCTGATTTTTTTATGCGAACACGTGCCCCTAAATATTTTTTACAGTTAGCACACACCTATTTTTAGTCGCAAATGTGAGTGAAACGCTCGCACTGTCGAGCCCTGGGCATGTTAGTGGTGGATGTTGTGTTGGAGGGGTCATCACTTTTCTTGTGATACATCAGCAGCCAAGCTACTTTTTCATTTACAAAAAGCCTAAACCCAATCAAAAACGTTGTTGTATCCTGCTTCATGCTATACAAAGATTAGACGAGATATTGACTGTAAATGCAGCGTTAAGATATCAATAAGCTTCAAATGATCGATAGTGGAAAGTCAGTTGGTAGTTTTTATAAATGACTTCCAAATTTGTGGAATTGGAAGTTATTTGGAAAATCATTTGATGTCCAACCAGGAGTATCTGTTTTTCACCACTCTATTATTACTTCTCACATTATTTTTATTAGTCATCAGACAAGAACCTCATTGTTTTCTAATCCACCCTCGTTGATGGGCTTTGTCAGAGCCATATTGAATTGTTTTATAGTGATTCAATAAAAGGCAGTTAAAAACTTTAGTGGAAAAACACTATAAAACTGTCTCTAAGGAAAAGCCTTTCAGTTTTGCCTCTGACAATGTCTGTAATATGAAGTAGTTGCAACAAGTGTTGCGGAAGACTTTGTATAGAAAGGAAGAGTGAGTACCGAAATATGTCTAGTGGATACATTTTATGTACATGACTGTAAAGGACTTCTAAGTCATGCTGGAGCTAACAGATGTTTGCGGGCAAATGTTCTCAGCAGAGTTTATTCTGAAAGGTTGGAATAGTGAAAGGTTTATAGTCAGTAAAGTAAAGTGAAGTCATTGTGAAATTTTGACATAGCTGTCAATTGCAAAACCCTCAACCCCCTTTGTTTCATCGAACCTGTGTTAGCATGCTGCTGGAAGCATGCTCACTGTGACATCATAACAAAAGGTCTAGTTATATCTGAAAGCAGAGTGGGGGAGGACTTGGCCACTGAGTTCTCTGAGGAAACCTGGCAAAGAGCTATCAAAAAAACACATACAACCGCAATCCGTGTCAGACCCGGATTGTTGCAGTATAAGGTACTTAACCGCCTGCACCTCTGTAAAGCCAAACTGGCCTAGATATACCCTGGTTCAGACCCAAAGCGTATAAGATGCCATCAGGTCCCTGCTTCCAGACCATACCTTTTGAACATGTCCAAAATTGTACGGATACTGGTTAGAGATTTTTAACACGTTCTCCTACTTATGTAAAAACAAAACAATGTTGACCCAGATCCTGTCATTGTAACATTTGGGGTTGTCCCTAGCAACAGCGGGATATCCAGACATCAGTCAGATCTAATAGCATTCTCAACATTACTAGTCCACTGGTTTATTCTTCTTAGCTGGAAATCCCCCACCCCTCCATCTCAGTCACACTGGATTCATGAGGCAATGTCAGTTCTCAAACTAAAAAAACAGTCAGATGCAATGTCAAGGGGCTCCTTGAAAAGGTTCCAAAAACCTTGGCACTCCTTTATAGACTATTATGCAATAAATTTAATGCAGACAATTTCGATTAGTAGCCCTCCTCATCTCTACCATCCGTTCGTCATCTTTTCTCTCTCTTACTTTCTTACAATACCTTAATATAAAACATTTTGAAATAAAAAGGGCATAGTTGTATGATATGTGTATTGTAATTGTATGTTTGTGTGAAAGGAAATGTTTCTAGGTGGTCAAAATAATATCCTGAATGAGAGCACAAACTGATAACCATTTCTTTTCTTTCTTCTCTGTAAATCTCCCTCCAGAGCTCTGAGGCCCACCCTACTGTCATGCTGTTTGCTCTCATTGCTTTGGAGAAGTTCTCCCAGACCAGTAGGTTCACTCATTATATTTTATTGCCAATTCATATTAAAGATTCATTATGAGACAGGTGAAAATTAGTAACTACCTTTCAAAAGAGCACCAAAATGAGATATAATGTGACCTTATCAAAGGAATTAGCAAAGAGACCTGCATTGCCATGACAACAGGCATGTCCAGTGTCTTAACCTCTGCTTTCTGCTACTTCTCTGGCGGTGGTTTGTTTGCATTGGCATATGAAATATTATGCTGTGAGGTCGAGACAGAGATGTGCTGTTCCTCCAATGTTCATGTCCAAACCAATATGTGAAATGCTGATTGGTTGCTAATGCAAAATTGTGGTGCTGAAGCATTTGAATACTTATGTTCCCAGTAGTCCCCACCAGCCAACTGTATCCATCGGTTTATATTACATTTCTGCAACTTTTTTCTACAATGTTTCACACCAACTTGTTGTGATTTTTTTGAACTGGCCTTTACTCTTAATCCAAACATTGCCTCCCCCACATGGGCCTTTCAAAACAGATTTCACTGAAGACACAGTTTTATTTTGAGATTTGTTGGACCGTTTAAACACACATGCCTGGTGCATCTTCTTGCCCTCAGGTGAGAACAAACTGACAGTGTCTGAGTCGTGCATCAGCAATCGACTCGCTGTTCTGGAATCGTGGGCAGAGCATCCTGACTACCTGAAGAGGCAGGTCGGATTTTGCTCACAGTGGAGCCTCGACAACCTGTGTGAGTAGCCCCGAGTTTTCAACATTGTATGTTTGTGTAGGGCCGCATGATACAATATCTTTGATTAGGTATTTGTCTGCATGAGTTGCTGAATAAATAAATGTGATAATATTTACTGTGTCGTCCTCCATACAGTCCTAAAGGACGGTCGTCAGTTTACCTACGAGAAGGTCAACCTTACCAATATCAATGCCATGCTCAACAGCAACGATGTCAGCGAGTACCTCAAGATCTCCCCCACCGGACTAGAGGTTAGTTTTATTCAAGAATGAACAGTAACAGATCAACTCATTTGCTTGATAGAAATGTTTCTCACAAGCGTTCATTATAAAATGCTCCCCTCCTCAGGCACGATGCGATGCCTCGTCCTTTGAGAGCGTGCGTTGTACATTCTGCGTGGATTCAGGCGTTTGGTACTACGAGGTGACGGTCATTACATCAGGCGTGATGCAAATCGGATGGGCCACCAAGGACAGCAAGTTCCTCAACCATGTACTCATCTTCAGTTTCTGCACCGTTGAGCTTTTACAAATTCTGTGTAGTCACACATTTGAGCGTTTTTTTTATGTGTGTATGTGTGTTACAGGAGGGTTATGGGATTGGAGACGATGAATACTCATGTGCGTATGATGGCTGCAGGCAGCTCATCTGGTACAACGCTCGCAGTAAACCTCACTCTCACCCCTGCTGGAAGGAGGGTATGCACTACGCACAGACACAGCACTACTATTTTTTCTGTTTCTCAACCACACACTTCAAACAAAGTTCATTGTCAGTCTGAACAGTAGGAGGGGACACCACGCATTTAAATGTCAGACTCATTTGTTTAGAAATTGCTTTATTGTTTTTAGTGTCTCTGGAGTGTTTTGTGATTTTTAGCACCCACGCACTATTGTCACCGCCTGCATTCAGGCACCGATTTACCTCCCACATGGACTATCAGATAATGGTAACAATAGCACGCCAAGATTAAACTCTGCTGTATCCCATGCCCTGTTTAGGAGATGCCATCGGCTTCCTGTTGGACCTCAGCAAGAAGCAGATGATCTTCTATCTGAATGGACATCAGCTGCCACCAGAGAAACAGGTCTTCTCCTCAGCCACGTAAGTCCACACACGCTGTCATCTCCTTAATGTCTTTTTTTTCTATGGTTTTTGTTCTATGACACTAGTTTCAATGATTGTTCTCCCCCATGAACTTTGTCTTTTTTCCCTTCTTCCTCCCTTCTTTCCTGTATATGGATCTTCTTTCTTCTGTCCCCTTCTCAAATTAACCCCTATCTTTCCCTTCTGTGTCCGTCAGGTCCGGTTTCTTTGCGGCAGCCAGCTTTATGTCATACCAGCAGTGTGAGTTTAACTTTGGGGCCAAGCCTTTCCGTCACCCACCTTCTGTCAAGTTCAGCACCTTCAATGACTTCGCTTCACTGCTCCCCAGTGAAAAGATCATCCTACCCAGGTAAAAAATGATGCTGGTCCTTTAAGTGTCTAAAATATACTACGCTCTGAGCATTTGGAAAGGCACCAGTATGCAATCTGTTGTCTTAACCAGCTGTCCTCTGACTAGTGAATCATTTGTTTGCATACAGCATCCAACACGTAGGTATGGCATGATAGAAAATGACTCATCTTTTGGATTTCTACAGTGTACAGAGAGTATTTTCATCTCATTAATTTGTTGGGCACATTAAAGCCGCTGTTTAGACGTTTCATAAATGCATGCACTAGTAAAAGGACTTTGTTAATATCGATTAGAGCAGCAGGCCTGTCTTTTGGCAGGCACTTAATTATGGCTCTATTCAGTTTAGGGTTTCTAGGAAATCATGCAATGATACTCTGTAGCACCAAAATTTAATGCACCTATCAACACTTCTTATTACTCAAATGAATAACATCTTTGTGAAGCTCAAAATGATCAGATTGTGTTGGCTGTCAGAAAGTTGTTGACTCAGATCTGTGGCAATCCCGTGCAACAGCACAACCTGAAAAATTCCCTTTGCTGAATCAAGAACTCTTTAACGCAGTGTCAACAAAAACCTGGACATTATAATCTTGACAAAGAAAGAATTTATTTCAGGGTTGTGTTATTGGATGGAACCGCTCTCCAAATCCCACTTCGTTTTGTTAGCCGTTTAGTTAGTCCACTGTTCCAACAATCACCAACTAAGGTTTGGTTGAAATAAATCCTTAATTCATCAAGTTAGATGTGTGTCTGTCTGCTATTGTAGTTGTTTACAGTCCTGTAACATTATCCACCACTGGCAGTCAGTTCACCTGCCTTTTCCATCTGTAGACACTGACCTGTAGTGAAGCATAGTGTGCACTACATACAATACACTGTTAATACAGCATCTCAATATGTGTTTGATAGAAAGAGAAGCATTTGTATTTTTGACATTATTGAAAAGTCTTACTGTCTGGATTTCTGAATACTGTGGTATGCCTTAATACCCTAACATCGCACAAGCCTAACACACAGTTAACAAATTAATGTTAAATTGATAAATGAGCATAAATACATACATGTTGGGCTATTTTGGCAGCTTGGTAAAATTACAGTATTGTGCTTTTAGATTCATGATGGCGCCAACAGTAAAGATACTGCAATACATCACTCGCCTACATCCTGTATTTGGAAGTTCAGTTGTCAAAGCTTTGAAATTAAGTTGTTTCACTTGCCATAAATATTTATTTACATTAGTAAGAGGCCAGTGTAATTTGTTCAAATTCAGACCTGCCACAGTGCAAGTACATCAAGTTGATTTACCGTGCCTAGTTTTCATCACTGTGCACAGAAAAAGCTGCTTTAAATACAAGTCTGTGTGTGTTTGCATGTGTGTGTTTCACAGACACCGGCGTCTGGCCTTACTAAAGCAGGTTAGCATCCGAGACAACTGCTGCACGCTGTGTTGTGATGTCATGGCTGACACGGAGCTGCGGCCCTGTGGACATGGGTATGTGTGCACAAACAATGCTTAAAAGTTCCAAACTATTTAGACAGTTTAAATATATCATAGGCCCTTTCCCTTCTGTCTGGCATTTTCTATGAATGGATAATAAAATCTTCATGTATGTTGCCCCTCCCCATCTTCCTCCAGTGGTATGTGTATGGAGTGTGCCTTACAGTTAGAGACGTGCCCCTTGTGCCGCCAGGACATCCAGACCCGCGTCAGACTCATTGCACATGTCTCCTGACAAACCTCCTGCCCCTTCTCCAATACGGAGAGGCACACAAGCCCTACAGCCTCCTCCTCCTCCTCTAATCCCCTCTCACCCAGCGGGGCTGTGAGGACGGTGCCACAATGTTGTGATGATACCAGAACTGTGACTTCTGGTAAGAGGAGGCGACGATGGAGGGGTGAAGAGAAGAAAAAGAGGAGATGAGAGGAGGGGAATTTAAACCACAGCTGGATCCCCAGGAGCTTTCTCCCATTTACCTCCATCTCCTCTTTTGTATCCTTCTGACAACTCACTGCAGACACTGGGCCAAGAATCATCAACTTTCTACCAACAGTGTGTACTTCAGACAAAAAGAGCAGAAGTGAGGAGCAGAAACAATTCAATGAGATTACAGACCGGAACCAACCTCTTATCTGCAAGCCCCTGCGTAGTTATCAGACATCCTTTCTATGATACGAGGATCCCACTGCGCTTTCAGCCTAGATGCTACTACTATTTAATCCCATCATCGTCATGCACATGTCTGCAGATCTGAAAGGGCTGGGTAGCAGAAAAGAAAAACAGCCTGTAGTACAGTATTAAACCCAAGGTACAGATACATTTGAGATGAATCTCATTTCATGTTTTTGGGTATAAATATGCGACCTATGATGTTCTCGAGGTAGCATTTTCATTCTTCTTTCTCAAAGTTATATCTAGTTTTTTGGTCAGCTTTACTGTCTGTACTGATTGATCCCCCACTGGTAGGGTTTGCCATTGGGAAAAATACATCTTAAGGTAAAATGTCAGACTTTTCTCTTTGTGTCAGAAAGCTTTAAAGTTGCAAAATTATTGCTAGAATTCAGTTTTCTGATTTGGTTTACAAAAGCAAATTTAAAAAAGCAATTCAGCTGTCTCCCGACAGAGAATGTTAATGACAAAATTCTTGTTTTACAGCCCATTAAAAAAAGAAAAAAAAAAAAAAAAGTGACTTGAATCTGAAGTGACTGATATTTTAAGCTCACCTGACCCTGCTGCTTTTTGTGTTGTTTTGTCTTAGCTCAGATGTTGATATTTCCTCAGTCTCAGTCATGTATGTAACAACCACAACAAATAGATACAGAGATTAGAATTTGCAGAAAGCCTGTCTTTAAATGAAATCACGTTTTCTCCCTAATCATAAGTGCTTATGTTTGAAGAGCCAGTGAGGGGGAAGTAAACAACCTAATTTCCACCGCCACCTTCTGAGTTTATCTGGGATTGCTTGATTGGTGCTAACAATTCGGCAACAACTTGTAATGCAGCTACACCATGAGTCAAGCTCAACTGAGGGGCAGCATGAGTAAATATGTCTTAATTTTTGTTTGTAATGACAAACACATGCGTCTGAATGAAGACGACTATTTTCAATCCTCAAGATGTGATTTAATTTTGTTTTATAAATGATGGTGAATGCTGATGTAGAAACTTGGTTGAGAGATACAACAGGTTTTGTTGATTGACAGTGTTGTATTAGCCGATTATTAAATTGTTCAAAACAAATGTGACATGTTTAAGTGAATCGTTTTTCCTCAGTATCAGTTTACTAAATATCCCTGGGTTATTTTGGGTCTGATTTGGCAGTGTAATATTTGATATGAATTAGCAAAGAAACTACAGTACCCACAACACAGTGAAATGACCGAGAGAGTGTATGTTTCAGTACAGGGGGAAAAATGTATTTATGTTTCACTTGCTACAAATCACAGCATACAGAATTGATCTTGTAAGAACAAGTTTGTCAGATTGGAGGTGCATCTTCCAATTTATCTTTCAGAATGGGTAAATTGTGGTTTCCCTCTTTGTGCTTTATGTAACATAGCACACCTTTGCTCTCATTTAGCCATTTTCCATCTTTCTCCCTCTGTCTTTAAAGGAACCTCATGTTTCCTCTCTGTCTTTCTGTCCATCCTTTACTTGAAGCATCTCTGGGTTGACTGAATGACATTTGTATTTTTGGAACAGGTGACAAATTAGGACTCAATAGAATCTATTTGTACAATTAGAATAAATGGATGCACTATATAATTTTAAATTTATTTTGGTCAAATTATTTATGAAAGAGTTACTACTCTACCAAATTGCTTGAACAGGATCTGTAAAATCATTCAGATGATACTAACATGATATCGAAAAGGTAACATGCGTCTCTCTCAGTCGGACAAAAGACTGGTCTGGTCACTGTTTGCTATCTTGTATTTCCTGGAGCACCTTATACTGTACATGCAGGTGAGAGAAATTACACATTTGTCTCTGCGATTGGAGATGAAGTTCAAGACTGTAAAGAATAAGTTGTGGGTTGTATTTAAAACATCTATAAAGGAATTTTGCCCCAGAGTTCCCAAAGATGTGATTGAAGCGTTGTTGTTTCCTGGATTGTGATATTTGTAATAAATGTATGTTCATGTGATATATATTTTTTGTATGATTGTTTATTTACACGTAAAATTTTCTCTTTGTCTCAAAAACCGAAGTGAAAACAATCTGATATTTAACATTAGCTTTCCATTTGTTATTACAGAAAGACTTGGTAACACGTGCAAGTAAACAAAATGTGTTTATATGTGATATTTCAGATGTTTGTTGTTTTTTTTAAAGTGGGGTTGTTTGTGGTACTTATCCATAGACAGTATTGTACAAACAATAGATGTCAGTCGGCAAGCCCACAGTAGTAGATGTAGGCTGGAGTCCTGCTGTGGAGGAGTCTGCAACAAAACATATTTTAACCACCTTAAAAAAACCATCCCACATAAAAAAAAATCATTGTCAGTTTAAGTGTATTCTATATCGAAAGTATTTTCACTGCTTTACCTTAATGTCAGACAGTGATTTAACATCACTGAACACAGAAGCTGCTTGTGTACCAGTTCCTCAATCACTTTGTTTGTGTCATTATGTGGCTTTGGCATTTAAAAGGATTAATTTGGATTCACCAATGTCACACAATAACACTAACTAACTGATTGAAGCAGCTGCAGACCAGCAGCTCCCATGATCAGCAAGCTAAAATTACTGTTTGGCTTTGATGAGAGAATAGATGGGGAACTCTAGCCGTTAACCTTCCTTATAGAACAGGCTGTCTGGCAGAAAGGTAAAGTGGTAAAAAAATAATAATAATAATAATAATAATAAGAATAATAATAATAATAAATACTCTCAATAAAACTTTCCACATCGAACACCAGCCTGCTTCTCCAAACTGGGGACGAGCCGACTGACATCTACTGTACACAATACGCTGTCTATGGATAAGTACCTCATACAACCCCACTTCAAAAAAACATTAACTGTCCCTTTAATATATCATTTATTTGCACAGACATCACAACCAAAGCAGATATCAAAACTTCAACTGTAATGAAGAATGACAGGAAAGATCTGATAATAATTAGATTATATACACAATATAAGTAAAAATCCAGTACAAGGACCAAGTGGACTTTGTGAGATACTGGAGGCAACCTTGTGTCAACAATGTCTTTTTTAAAATAGTCCACAAAGTCTCATTTCTTTAATCGCCCCTGCATGTTCACAGGTCGGAACCAAGGTGCACAGTTTGTGTTCTACCGGACGGGACTCAGTCGCGCACAAATGTTCGCTGTTTCCTTGGTAACAACATTACGCTCACTATTTACCATACACGTCAACGACTTGTTGAAGCAACATGGACATCCAGGAACGAAGTAAGTAAATTAAATGTACTTAGATAACATTAATGCGGCTTAAAGAAGGTGTTGAGTGAAACTTTGAATTCGAAATATGCGAATTATCGCTAACAAACTCTAGCAGCTCATGTAGTGCTGACTACATGTGTTTAGCTAACGTTAGCTAACCTTTACTTAGCCAGCTAACGTTAACTATATCGTTCAGCAACGACCAAAACTAGTTAGACCTGACAAACAGATTCGTGATTGAACGAATTATTGTGTTTGTTGTAAAATAGTAGCATTTGCGAGTTAACCTAGCTGTTCTGTGTGATGCTTAGCTAACAGCTTTGATTTCACTAAAGCATGAGAATTCAGATGTTGTCTCCCCTCCTCCTCCAGCTGACCTGAACTGTGGAGACAGCATCGTAGAAATGGTTGACATGGACGACGAAAACGTTGCTATTTCCAGGTGGGGTGTCAAAGTCAAGTCACAAGTCTTGCAGACAGTGTTTGAACGTTTTCAATTTGGAGCTGTGTAAATAACATTGTTATGATTTTGTGAGACCAAGTGCTCTAGGTTTAATGCAAAAGGCCAAATAATTAAATTTTACAGCTCCGTCGTCATGGCAGGCTCGTCTGTCCCTGTCTTTAGTATCTTTTCTTCTCTTCTGGGGTTTTACTAGGTCAAGACTTGAGTATTTTCAAGGCTCAAGACAAGTCTGAAGTCAGTGTCACAGTCAAGTCTCAAGTTCTCATTTTTTAAAGTCACGCCTACAGCTGGAGAAAGCAGAGTTAATATACTGCATATAAAGTGATATGATCTTCATCTCTTGTTATTCTCCTTCCAGTTCCTCAGCTGCAGACGCCGCTTTTGATGCTCTTATTGGCTGCATAGAGGACATCATCATGGGTAGGATTTGTGATGCATCCATCCTAGTCAGTCTTTTCTAATAAGTGTTTAACCTATTAATGACAAGATATGTGATGTTCTACGTGTCCATTTTTTTTCTTGTAGAGGAGGACTTCCAGCAGCTTCAGCAGAGTTTCATGGAGAAACACTACCTGGAGTTTGAGGACTCTGACGAGAACAAGCTGAGCTACACACCCATCTTCAATGAATATGTCAGTTTCTGAGTCAAATACACAGCTACCTGCAGAAATATGAGTTATATCACCTTGTCTAATTTCAACCTACAGCTCTATCAAAGAAATTGGCATTTGACTGAATATCTGTAGCAGTCAGGGAGGCAAACTAAGACCAAATTAATGATAACACTCATGGCTGTTGTGTAGGTTGACCTGCTGGAGAAACAACTGGAGCAGCAGCTGAGGGAGAGGATCACTGGCTTCAACATGACCACTTTCACAGAGCTGCTCATGTAAGACGTGACATCGCAACTTTCCCCTGAGGCCATCTTACTCTGCCTGTTTTCCTCTTACAACAGCTAAACCATTTTAATTCATCTGTGACATGCATGGTGTTACTGAAAGCAACCAGTCAACTCGTACTGTAGTTTGTGTAATGCACCTGTTGTGCCTAAGAAATATTATTTTGCAGCAGGCCACTAGGTGGCATAAAATTATATTGCAAATGTGATAAGGTTCACCCTGTGTTTTTCTTTCATCGGAAGGCAACACAAAGAGGATGTGCCAGGTGACATCTTTGACATGCTGCTAACGTTCACTGACTTCATGGCCTTTAAAGAGATGTTTCTGGAATACAGAGCGGTGAGTTGTCAGCCAATATGGAGAACATCTTTCCTCCTCTTTTCATTAAGAACCTCAACGAGAGATTTTTTTTAATTCATCACATTAGGATTTCTCTATTTCTACAACCCCAGGTCTAAAAAAAAAAAAAAGTTTGGACACTGAGTAAAACTTCAATAAAATCTGAATACAATTATTTGCAATTCATTTTTAACACATATTCAATATACTATAGTATAAAGACATATTCACTGTTCAAACTAATAAATGAAGTGTATATTTTTGAAAACATACACTCAATCTGAATTTGATGCCTTCAACACATTACAAAAAAAATTGTGTCAAGGGCATGATAACCACTGTGTTACATCACCTTTTCTTTAACAACACTCAGTAAGCATTTGGGAACTGAAGACACTAATTGTCAAAGTTTTGAAGGTGAAATTTCTTTCTCATGATTCAGGCCCAAAGAATCCTCAAGATTTAAAGACTGTGTGGAAAAACGGGCTCAAAATCCCATCTGAGCACTGTGAGAGATTAATTTCTTCATAAAGGAAGTGTTTTGAAGTCAGCATTGCCAACAAAGGCCTCTCCAAGTATTACATAAATTTCAGTTAACGTGTTCAGTATTTTTTTCCTTTGTCAGTCCTCTTTATTGCACATAATTTTTATGGATTGAAATGTTACAATTTCTTCAGAAGTCTAGTGTTATTGAGGTAAAACCATGTCCTGATTTTGTTGAAATTGGAATTGTATTTTCTGGTAGGTATATTGACAGTTGGTGTCATATTACATCATTAAACAAGTCTGTTTCTTAAAGTCCCAGCCTGCATTCACGCGCATTGGAATCTTGACTGATTTCTCTGGAGAAATTGGTAAAAAAAAAAAAAAAAAAAACAGTTGTTGGAACTCCTGCTTATAATTCTTTATTTTAATACCAGCTGTATGAATCTGAATTTTTTTTTAGGAGAAGGAGGGCAGAGATCTGAATTTTCATGGTCTGGTGGTCACACCTCTGATCCCTGCAGGTTCCAAACACCGTGGCGCCACTGAACTGCAGTGACACTTACAAAGTCAAACATTTGAATTGCCTCCTCCTCTGTATGTTTCTCTAACATGTTGTTCATTGGCCTTCAGACACTTGTTAGCTTGTGGTCAGTGATTTCTTATTTTTTGTGTGTGTGTGTGAGTTTTGTACTCTAAAGGTGAGCTGCTGGTTACACTCCCCATAAATCTACAGTCTCACGCCTAACAGCAATTTCATATATGCATTCCTCTGTGTTTTATGTGGTGAGTGGGATGGTATGTGTGTTTAAGAGGCTGTTTATTGTGTAAGAGTAAAGGTGGAAGGGTTTGGCTTCTTTGTACTCCCTAACTGCTGCACTGGAAATAATAACTACTTGAAAAATTCAGATTTATTTACCTGTAATCTGCAGATGGGGGCCTAAGCATGATGTATAGATCATCTTATTTACTTATATTTTTATTAAGTTTGCCTGGTTGGGGAGAGGGAACCCAGTGCTTTTTCACATCATGCTACTAGATTTTATGTGGAAGGCTTCAACAAGTCCCCCTGTAAGCAGGGGACTCAACTTGATGTGACTGAATGCTTGACTCTGCTCTCTTTGCCTGATATGTCTTTTCATAAGAAAATAATACATCAGAACTAATATGTTTATAAAGTTTTAATTTATTTGGTCAGTTTGAAAACTCATTGGAGTTTTGTGCCTGTGAAAATGGTTTTTAATGTATTTAGTGACTGTGTGTATGTGTGCGTGCATGTGTGTGTGTCTGCAATTAATATTCAGATCTACAGTCTAGTTTTCAGTACCATGTCAAAGTATTTTCTACTTGTCTTAACATGACAGCTGTAATTGTAAAAGTATATTCATGTCAGTGGTGAAATTCTGGTGATGTGATATTTGTTGGTAAAAGAAATTTTTAAATAAAGAGGTGAAAGTCACACATTATAATCACCATGTGCTTTATTTGAACAACTGCATGCTCAAGCCCCAGCACTCACCGCACTATTTCTCTAGTATTCATGGTTCTTGGTACAAAAAAGACACAGCATATTTCATAAAGGCACATACAACAGGAGTTGAGCACTGTATTGTGTAAGTCAAAGAAATATGTTACAAAGCTCCGTGAGCTTTCACAGAGCAATATTTTAATCATTAAAGAGTCACTAATGTCCTGCAGAAACCCTGTATCTTTATAGCACGTAATTAAAACAGTCAATTTTTCTATGTGCAGTTTTCAAGTTGTTACCAGTGCACTGAGTTGGTCTATAGAGAATTAAAGTTTCAACATGAGATATCCAGGAGAGAAAAAAATCTGAAGGGATTTCTACAGGACAGATGCAATGCATACAGTCATTCTTCACACCGTCTGCACTGCCGTGTTAGGGTGTTAGAGCAACATCCTAATATGAGCAACAACAACTCTGTAAACAAGAAATACTAAATAAAGAGTTTCAGTAATTATGTATCTTCGTTTTTCACATCATGGTACTACACACTGGAAGAAATGTTTAAATGTTTAATCACAGTTTGGTCAAGTTTGTGTTAAGTAAGATTTTGAAAACAGGGCTTTCCCTCAAATTCCAGTTTACACTTCATGGTGCAAATCTGATCTTTACATCAATGACTGACAGGGACTCATGTTGAGAGCTGTGTACAATAATATTGATATTTCGAGGTCATCAAAATTGATCCCACAGTATAAAACATTTCTATATTTTGCTATGTTCTTTAACTATCAAGATTTTGTAGAGCAGCGGACTACGTCATTCAGAATATAATCAAGTAACTGTATTTACTCTGGAGTTCAAATCGGTTTATTTATTTATTTATTTGCATTGTAAAGTCTTCCTCCATTGTTGGGTGACCTTCCTTTAAAGCAGGGGTGTCCAAACTTTTTTAAATGGGGGCCAGATTAGATAATGTGAAAATACCTGGATCATAGATCATCATATGGGTTATAAGTAAAAATAAAAAAAACAAACAATCCCGTACAAATCAGACAAATGCAATTATTTCATCTTTCAGTGGAGAAGAATTTAACTTCCCGCCACTTGCTGTTGACTTCACACTTCTTTGCTATAAGGCTGCGTAGTGGCAAAAAATATGGCAAAACATTTATATCATAACACATAGGTTGAAATTTAATATACTGGGATATATTTCGATACTGTAAGCAAAGTGGTGTATTGCGGTATTTTCTAAATCTAATTTTAAGGAAATCTGTCACAAAGAACGCCCCATCATATGCATAAAAACTGAGCGGAGAAAGTTTACTTTTTTAATGCAATCAGAAGAGTAGGATCTGTTTTTACTATCACCTCTGTAACACACTAGCAGTGTGTTTTGACATTGGAGTGGGAGAGTCATGTGACTGAAGACAGATTACAGCACTGCTATCTAGCTGTTCGGTGATTAAAAAGAACACACGTAACTATTCATTAACATTGATACTACAAAACAATGTGTCACAAAACATAAAATTGCAATACTCAAATGTATCCGTATTTTCTTACACCTCTACTTTACTGTGGCCATGTCTGCTACCCAGCAGGAAATGTCTGCTGTTAGGTAACCGTTTGTTTGCATGTTCACCATGTGTTCATGAAACGCTCTACCTGCGTATTTCCTACTTGATGAAAGTCTACAAACTGTATAATAGTTCTGCCATCTTGAGGTTAGTGGAAAAAATGCTAAGTGATGTTGCTTGATTAACCAATAATGTGTAGGACCACAGTATATTTTGAACAACAGGCCCGCAGGCCAAGATTGGCCCCCAGTCCAAACTTTGGACATGCCAGCTTTAAGGGGATAGTTTGAGATGTGGGTAAATTAAGTTATCTGCTTTCATGCTAAGGGTTAGATGAGACATTTGACACCACACTCATGTCTGTGTGTTTAATATGAAGCTACAGCTGGCAGCAAGTTAGCACAGGTTAGCACATAGACTGGAAACGGGAAAACAGCCAAGACGGCCAAGTTAGCTGTTTCCCCTCGTGTCCAGTCATCATTCTAAGCTAAGCTAACTAGCTGCTGTCAGTAACCTCACATTTATTGTACAGATATGAGAGTGATGTCAATCTATTTAACTTTTGTCAAGAGGGCAGTTCTGGGCGTTTTCCAAAATATTGAATTACTGCTTCAAGTGCACAGTAAGGCATCTTGTGTATATTTTTAAAACAACTCGGAGGTGTTATCATGCCAATAACCCATGGTATTACCAAGACTTCGAGGCACTGTCGGCTTTATTTGTGTATTGACAATAGTATTAATAACTGTATTATTACAAGAAAGCCTGAAGTTAAGACCTCAGTGCCGCCTAAAAAAGCACTTTAAAGAGATACAGTACATTTTGTGTGGATAATCCAGTGCTGATATATAATTTATTTTCATAACATGAAGGTAAAAGAAGTTTAAAGAGTTTGATTGAAAAGTAATATAATAGAGGATATCTTCTGTCTGAATTAGGTTTCATCTTATTGTTAATACTGGGGTTAAGAAGAGGCCAGGATTTGGGTTACCAGAGTCAGCAGTGATACTCAACTATCACCTGTGTCGATGGCTGACTATCCAAATAACTACAGTATCTTAAACACGAGGAGTCTTTTTCCAGGATCAGCATCACAGGTTTGAGTCCTAGGTCGGCACTGTGTTGGTGGCAGCATTTCCTCCGTCTCCCTTCCAGTCCATATAGGAGAGGTAGGCGCTTCCACCGTACGCCATGGCTGCCACAGCACCAAAGAACTAAAGTGACAGACAGACAGACAGACAGAGAGACAGGGAGGGAGACAAACAGAGACATTGAGAGGAAGTGAAAAGGGGAGAAGAGACACAATTATACCTGTTTAATGACCTAAGGAAGCAGAGCGAAAATATCTCAAATATTCAAAAGCCAGTATAATGCAAAGATAATTTACATCTTTATGTATTCACATGTAAAGACCGTTTCAAATTTGACAAGATAAACATTTTAAATGGTTCCCTTTGTACTTTCTGTTGAAATGTTTTGCAGTATATGCAAATGATATCAGCTCACAGGAAGTAAACTCTCCGCTAGTCAACTAGCAATTGATATGAATTGCGGAGATAACTGAAATAAGCAGCCTTGATAATTTATGTTGTCAATTTCAGCCGTAACTGTAAAAGATATGTTAATGATGTACAGTTAAACACTGTGGTCCAACCTAACTGATGTTTCTACTGTGCTTATTTTATATACTGTGTTGCTTTGCTAGCGTCTTTGATTAACCAAATTTATTGGTACAGTAGCAAAACAATGTACTGCTGTGGACAGGGGCCGCAGCCAAAATGTATTTTAGCCACCTAAAAACAATTATCAGTTTAAGTGTACGCTGTGTTTGGAATATTTTCACCAGTTTACCTTACACACTAACTGACAGAGGCAGCGGTAAATCAGCAACTCTCGCATTCTGCGAAGTACCTTTGAAATTATTGTTTTTGTCAATGGAGCCTGGTGGCTTCGAGATAACAGCTGTAGTCCCCCAACAGAAAGGGCTGTCTGACAGCAAGCTTAAGTGGTGAAAATACTCTAAATATAGCATACACTTAAACTGATACTGATGTTTTTTAGTTTGACCTTTTTTCAGATGGCTAAAAACTAACCAATTGAAGCAGCATTTGCTCAGCACCCTTTCATGTTCTGTACGTGACACGGAGGGTTTCTCTCCGAAAGGTACAATAAACAAACATTGTGATTGGGTCTATAAAGATTCCAGATGCCTGTGATTCAAAAGATTAACAATGTCCTAATTAGCCATTATCCCAATCTCGACTGTGTGCCTCAGAGACAGTAAAACGCAACTGATAAGAGTTTTTGATAGGACAGGGGCCAGGGCTGCATGTGTGTGTCTGTGTGGGTGTGAAATAATTATGTGCTAAATGCTACTGAAGCTGTCAGCCAGTATGGACTTTAGCCTGCGGAAGAGACCATAAAACTGCAGCCTCCATTTCCTGACGCCAGGGATCTTTTGTGTTACATTTTTGTCTCACACACACTTTTTTTCCTTGATTGAACATTGACTCTGCAGAGGGGAGGATCGAGTGGCAGCTGTGGTACAAAAGTAACTTGACTGAAACTCTGTCAGTCATATGACATGCCTCACAGCCATGTGAGCCTTAAGAGAGCCTCACCCTTCATTTTACTCTGCCTCTCTCAAGTCACAGGAGTTTCAGGAGTTTGTACCTGCCACGGCCTGATGAGTACACATGCAATCAGAAACACACCTGGCCAAACAGTGATGGCAGTGAGAGGGAAGCAGGGAGGGAATAAGTGCAAAATGTTCTCAGTGTTCAAACGCTGATGACTGAAGGAATGGAAGACTGATCAGGCCTAGATTTTTGTCTGTTGACCAAACTATTATTTCTTCTCACAGGGATTTGCCTTTGCAGACACATTATCAGAGGTTGACCTCAAAGTGTTTCTCGCATATTCAAGCAGTTCTTTGTATTTGAGTCAGTGTTAGTGGTGTCAGGCATCTTACAGAGGCAGCTGCCATTTGTCCGTAGTAATAGGTGAAGTAGAAGGGGCGCACAGATGCTGCATTGGCCGTGAAGGCGGATAGATAGAGGCCGGCGGCTGTCGCGTGATACACCATCACCTAGCAAGAGAGGACAAATATAAGCCACATTTCCTCAGAGCTTCTCCATTCTGTCCTGATGTGCCCTTTCATGAAATTGTTTTACTACCTTTTCTTTTGCGTCTTTCCCACTTACTCTCTCCCCTTGCTAGTTTTTCTACATCTCGCCTCTTCCACTGCTCTAGCCTGCTCATTTCATTACTTTACTATCCTTTCTTGTCAGCCTTTTGTCATTTGACCAAACCTCACAATTCTTGATCCCTGTCAGTAACACTTCAGTCTAATTGCAGGTGCCTTATTGTTGTACATGAACCATTTATGGATATAGAGAGATTACGTCCCATCAAAATGTGCCTTATTGGCCAGTTCACATCTGAATATAACTAATATCAACTACATAACTATATAACTAGTATTTAACTCCTCACAGATAATAGCCAAGAATGTCTTTTTTCGAATTTTAATTGTTGCTTATTTAGTCATTATGTTAAATGTTATAAAGAGTGCTTTAAGTCCAGAAGCTGCTTAATGAAAGCACATTAAATCTAGTTTCTGCATACCCTGTGATAAATAGGGTAACTCTTTCCCTCATTATAAAGGAGCAAGCTTTAAAGCCTGTGTCTCATGCGAGCAAGACAAGTCTCAAAACTTGTTAGGGTTAAGGTTTTCACTCTTTCCCCTCTCCCCTCTTTCTTCCCCACTTTTCGCTCTCCCCTCATCCCTTCCTACCGTCAGAGGCCAGGGGATGGAGGTGAGTATTTGCTGGGCGCCGAACAGGATCATGAAGAAGAGGATGGTGGTGAGGATCCACAGAGTGACAGCCACAAACATCACCCAGCCATACACTGGCAACACCGTGTAGGGGGCGCTGGCTATCAACGCCCACTGGAGCAGCCCAGAAATCTAGCGTGGTGAGAAAGAGAAAACAAGAAACAAGACAGACCATGTAAGAAGAAGATAGCAATGCAGTTAGAAAGCAACTTAAAGGAATACTTCACCCACAAAATGACAACTTGTATATCAATTAGTTATGCTGTGCTACCTTAAATTTGTGAAGAAGACTTTGTTTTTCTCGCATGCCTCCGCAGAAGATGGCAAACATTGATTTATTGGTGACCAAACATGCATTTTCACTTAGAAAAAAAAACAAAAACCAAAAAAAACCCTTACTATTGCAGTCCAGCTTTGAAAAGTGCATTGATTAGTTTCACTCTCAGTTCAGTTTTAAATAGTAAGGTTTTAGAGAAAATGCATGTGTTTGGGAAGCAATGGGCAAGTGACTGGATAAATTACACTTGGATTATGTTGCACTCTGAGCTGAGTGAAAGTTTGTCAGCAGATCTGTTGGTACAGTTTTGCTGTTGTTAAACATTATCAGTAATCAATCAATAAATCAATATGTTCGTCATTTTCTTCCATAAAGGCATGTGAGGAAAACAGTTTTCTTCACAAATTCACTGTAGCACAACGACAAATGCAAATGGTCATTTTGGGGGGTGAAGTTTTCCTTTAAAGGTGCTAAAATTAAAAACCTTAACTGTTAAAATATGAAAAGTAGACATTTTAAAACATTGATATATAATTATTCAATAAATTGTGTATGAATGAGACCACACTGGGGAGAACGTATAGACTCTATCGCACACAGTTGTGTTATTGGTCACTGTAATTATTCCTCCTCTTCACACTGGCGGTGAACTGATTTCTTAGTGTGACTCCAATGTAAGAGACTGGGGAAATCCACAGTCCTTGCTCAGGGCTAAAATACATTTGTTAAGTAAACCAAAGTTTATATGAGGCTTCAGTAGTATGAGTCTAAGTGGACATCTTCAAACGCTTGTCTTTTAAACTTGCATAAGTCTATTTTTTGGCCACTTGAGGGCAGCACAGCAAACTGTAAATACAACACCAACATATTATTACCTTAGTGTGTTGATGTGGTTAACATGTTAGGAAACAGTTTCCTATCAAACATTAGCAAAGTTTGGAGTTTTGTTTCCGGCCACCTAATGAAATTAAGTCCAGTATTCACTCTCTTTGGTTCTTTGATATTACACAACGGTATTTGATCAATTTGTTCATTAAAAAAATGTTGATCAATCTCACCACCTCCTGTTTATCAAGTATTTATGCAATAATATAATTCCCTACTTTTACTTTTTGGGTTTTGTCATGAAGAAAAGGGACAGAATAACAGATGGACCTGACTCCACTGAAAGTACACTGCTGAGGAAGTCAAAGCAGAGTAAGAAGTTTGAAATATTTCCTGGTTTTTGGTGGGGCTGTGTGAACTGTTTTCAATGTGCCAGCCTCCAACATGCCTGTTAATGTGCAGAATAAACTGTTGAATAATTTAAACGCAACATTTGATGTGCACATAAGCACAGGGGGTTCTGTGGTTATTTTATAACGGTCTGATGCTGGTTGCACAAAATTCAACCACAGACTTGCAATGTCTGATTATGGCTTAACAGTGAGCAACAGTAGGTAAGAGACTGCGGCTGGAACCGATACCTGCGGCCTTCAGTTGGTTGTAAAGAGGTTCAGCAGTGAAAAGTCCTTCAGTATAGTACTACTAAGTGTCATGACAGACAGCTTTACTCTGCCTCTCTGGTATTAATGCTATAACCACTGGTTGAAAAAAATCAGCATCACCATGTTGTAAAACAAAGTTTAGTTTCTGTCACAACAATTGACAAATGATTAATTGATAAATTAGCATCATGTAGGCTATTATTTCTGGAGATGGATCAGTATGCTGATCAGCTACACTCATTCATCACTGACCATGATTACTAACTTGGCTTTTCATCTACAAATGCTTTAAAATTTGGCAGCTGAGCTTTTAAAAGAAAATTCCTGGGGATCAAGGAGTGATGACCCGACCTCTGTGGTGAGTAATGTCACAGAAGGTCTACTCATATAATGCAGTTATGTCTCTGATACTAAGACTAACTCCAAACTAAATTAAAAAGTTGGCAACCCTGATACAGAGAATGGCAGATGCTGCCAGCATTCTCACTGAGGCTCTTATTTGTGTACAGCACATATATGTCTGAAATGTGAGTCTAAGAGAACAGAAACATCATCCAGACAGAAACCACACAACAAGGCTCCTCTCTTTGCCTCTGTGTCTCTCTGCTTCTGTCCCACGAGAAACGACATGAAAGGACAGTCTATTATGTATGCACAGATCATGTTTCACTTTTTACACACCTGATACACACACACAG
Organism: Epinephelus moara; assembly: GCF_006386435.1. Classification (NCBI taxonomy): domain Eukaryota; kingdom Metazoa; phylum Chordata; class Actinopteri; order Perciformes; family Serranidae; genus Epinephelus; species Epinephelus moara. Next base: position 8,172,338 of record NC_065525.1, read on the forward strand.
TGGACACTCTGATGTTGACTTTTACAGAGAACTCTCTTACGAACTAGAGGAACAGCAGATAACCTACACATCCCAACTAAAACTGAAAGATGTCGCCATGATCCACAGCTGTAGGTGATAACTACTGCAGAAAGCAACTAAAATAAAAAAAATATGTATTCCAACCTATATTAGTTTACCACTAAATGTCAGTTAAGGACAAGACGGTTTCAGGATAAAGGTGAAATGTCAAACCTGTATGATTCGAACTTTTCAACCCTGTCCAAGTTAGACCAGACACTCTAACAACAAGTTCCAGTTTTTATGTATTATGCAGATGTGTTTTATAACACAGAATGCATGGAGAGTATTATCTATTAATATTGCACAACGAGCTGGAAGTTTGAAACAGGAAACCGTCAGTTAAATGTAACACCCACTGCAGGTGAATAAATTCAGCGATGTAGAAAGAAAGGTGTTTGCTTTCGAAACCTTTCCAGTAACTGTTGTGGGGCAGTACTTCCTTTTTTGCTCCTTTTTCCTTCCCTTTCTATGTTGCCCAAGTGTGCGTGAGGAAAATCATGTTCAAACACACACACACACACACACACACACACACACACACAGAGTCTGCAACAAACTGCTTAACAGGGACTCAGTTAAGTTCTTGATGTTACATAAGGTGACATTTAGCGATTAGGTCAACTGATTTTCATAACAATAATCCTTCTAAGAAGCATCTCTCTCTGTCTTAAATACAGTCACAGTGAAGTAAATACACACACACACACACACACACACACACACACACACACACACACACACGGGCTTCTGGAAATCCAGCAAAGGTCTGTTCCCTGAGGATCAGGCTGAGAGGCCACAAAAACAAACAAGCCCTTTTAAAGTGTAGCTGTAAGAAACTGTCACATCAACACTCACTGAGAGTCAACCAAGTAAAAGAGGTTAAATTCAGACAAAACACATACTCTTAGTTTTCTATTCGTTCAACTACACAACAGTTTCACCTTACTGCTTCTAATCACTGGAGTGAGTTACTGACAATATGTTTCTGTCTTTGCTAAAAAGGGTTTTGATGCTACCAGCAGGCAGGAAAATTCACTTACAAGCTTGATTTAAAACTGACGGGGTACAGTCTTGGATTTGGTAACATCATACATATGACTGTTTCATTTACTAAACCATTATCATATAATTATGAAAATGGTGCCATAATTTTGATATTTATAGCTGAATGTGAAAATTCAAACCAGATCAAACCTTTAGGAAAGGGTCTTCTGTCTCACTCAGACTCAGGCCAAGGGTCTAAGTGAGACAGAGGCAGCCGCCCCAATGAAAAGAGCTCATTCAGACTCCGCGTAAGAGTAAGAATTTACAGCTCATGGCAACTTAATATGTCATAGTTTCTGGCTTTTGATTGATATCTAGTGTCTGCAAAAAAGCTGCACATTCTAATCTGTCATTAGCGTAGTTAGCATGTATCAGCATGGAGGGTTAACTTGTGTGTTTACTTTATTACATGAACATCATTGTTACTGAGAACATCCCACTGACCCCCCCCCCCCCCAAACTGTTCAACTTTATATGGAAAAAAGGAACAATAAGTGTTGTGTGCAAATATTTGTATCAAACAACCAAATCGAATTCAACTGACACAATACTGAGTCTGTGACAGTCCTTTTGAAAAATCACTTCAAACAAAAGTCATGTGGTGGTGTGTGACTAGTGGGGAAATGCAAAATGCAGGGGAAATGTTGAAACGTTTACCTGCCGCACCTCATAAAGTTTACCAGAGTTAGTAAACCTTTTGATTACAACAAGTGCACCACTGCTGACCGATAGCTAACTGGTCCTACCACCACCATGGCTTTAAAAGCCAATAACACTTGCAACTCATAAAGCACGGAGGGGTGACAAATGTTTAACAGTCAAATCATATACAGATCAAACATTGCATGTCTGTCCTTGAAGATGGAGCTATACGTTCAGTAATATATGGGATTGTCAGAGGGGTGTGACATGAGGGGACGAGGCCTCCAGGGGACAAAGATCTCCTGCAGCCAGTCACATGTCCTCTGTTTGGACAGATAAGTGCAAATACATCAATGGAGGAGGACATGAACTTGAGCTTAAGCTTGGCACTGTTATCCTGATTGCTGTAGTACTTCATTTAATCTTACATCCAGTATTAGTGCGACCGTAACAGATCTGCTCCACCGACTCTCACAATCAAATTTTATCTATTCGAAAAAACACACACACAAATGCTTATCATTTCATTTTCAGCTCTGTGCCAGTTCCTGACTTGACCAAACATTGAAAGTGACTGTGTGCACACTGCCAAACAAAACAACAGAGGCTTTGACCACTGACAGTCCTGCTTTCTGTTGATAGATAGTCAGTGATATTTATGGTGCACAAACTGAAACTTGTTGACACGCATTCAAATTTCTGTGGCACCAGCAGAAGAGTATAGATATACGAATATCTTTATCTGCGGCTGCTGTAAAGTTGACTTCACTTTGGACAATTTATCACACACTGTGGTTTGCCTTTAACTAATCCTCAATAATGAATATAACAGCTTTTATATTTTGCAAACGTGTCTATTACCGATCCTAGATTGCCTACACTCTATCCATACATGGGGCTTTCAACTTTAATATACTGGTGCTGCCATTATGTGAGAGAAAAACACGACAGGTAAACAGGTTTTTAGCTGGCTAAAAAATCATAACGAACCAGCTTCCTATACTCAAATTAATAGACCATTAAAGGATAAATCTGGTGATTTTTTTATTGTCAACAAAAACCATAGAAAGACCAAAACCAACAATTAGGTATTAACTGTATACCAAAAGTCTAATTGATCTTCATATAACCCCATAACTGTCTAAAAACTATTAACAAGACATCAATGAGACACACCAGTGCACTGGATGACATGTTCCCTCATGATGATGAACGTGGGCACTGTGGTTTACAACAAATGTGTATCAATCCCCACCTGAAACTAGTCCCCAATAAATGCACTGTTTTCCCCCTGTTTGAGTAACATTTTCTAAAAACTACAGTGACTAGCTTTTTTTGGAAATTATTTGGCCTTAAAAAAAAAAACAGCAACAAAAAGAAAACTATGTATTGATGACCTTTAATTAAGATGTATGTCTTCAGTTGGAAAAAAATGGACCTGTGGCTGAGAGCCACTGACGGGGTAAGGATGTGAGAAAGTAGGCCTATTGGTAAAAGGGCTAACGCATTGTTGGTTTTGGTGTTTTCAATAGATGTCAACAGTAAGAAATGATAATAGGATATCACCGGTGTTATCCTGAATTCTGTAAATGAATCCATGAATGGTTTCAGTCATAATGAAATAGAAGAGGACAGAAAAAGCTTTGCCTACTGAACAGGACAGAACAGAGATAAGTTTGTACTAAAGTTGAATAGATTAAAAACCGAACAGCTCGGCGTCTGTTACATACTATTTCAACCAACATGAGGATAGCCGGGATGCTTCGGATAAAGGAAATGTCCATCCTGTTGGTCATGTTAGCGGTCAGCCCTGAGAGGCTGTTGCCCCCCTGCTGAGAGCTCTGGGAGTTGGGGGAGCTGGTTTCCGTGGTAACCTTGGACGGGAAGTCTGCCATGATCACTCAGCTTATCTGACGATGGGCGTCTCAGAAACAGTCACAACAACACCAAACCCCTTAAATCCAGTCCCAGAAGAAACGCCTGGGATGAGAACTTTCCTCCTCCAATAGTTTTCACTCCTTCAAAAACACCTGGGATTCAGTAACCACTGAACACATCCACTGGTAGCAGCAGCAATACTAACACTTCAGATCAAAGTTCAGTTATGTCCAAAACACAAATATTAAATAAAACACAAATGCACAAAGTCTTGATAGTTAAACTAAGAAAACAGTCCAAAGAGTTAAAGAGGAGCCCTGCGGTGAAACCTCCAGGCTCAGATATCCAGCAGTCACTCTCTCCACCTGCACTGACAGGTGTCTAATGGTGGTGGTATGTGAGCCTCGACACCTTCCCCTCGCTCTCACTCTGTCTCTCTCTCACACACACACACACACACACACACACACACACACACACACACGCACGCACATGCACACTGAGTGTTTTGTCATCATCTCTCTATGTGCTATCTCCCTCTTTTACCATCTTTATCTGGCCCTGGCACCGCCCATATGGCTCTCAGCGGCATCTCACCAGAGTGACTCATTAACGTATTTGAAGACTGGGAGGAGGTGGAGAGAGAAAGAATAACAACACAAAAAGAAATGGATTCAGCGACCCTCTCTTGGTGTGGATGTTTTTGTATGTGCATACTTGTCCTTGACATGTCTCATGATAAGACACAGGAGTGTACTGCCGCACCGAGTTAAATATATGACACATATATGACCTGTTAGCATGCTGTAAATGTATAACTCAAAAGCAAAATCATACAAGCAGCAGCTCCAAACTGTCAGTGAGGAAGACTTTTTCTGTGCTGCAGTGTCAGAGTGAAACTGGTTTAGTATTGTATCAACAATGAATAACACACAGCAGAAAATGCTGCTGCAGTGTTCTTTAAGGGTGGAAACTTTTAAGCGCTAATGTTGTTTTAGTTCATTTCAAACACTGACAGTCCAAATATGTCCTTGTAGGCTATGTCATAAAACATTCATCCAGTACATACAACAAACAAAAACACAGCAGCTAGGAGAACTGGTCATTGTTATTTAATAACAACAATATATGATACAGTACATTAAATAAAGCATGACACCATATCACCATATCCTGTATTTTTGTCTTTTCATACTATAATTAAATAAAATATATACCTAAATAACAATAACATAAAAATAATGATGATGTTACATGTGTGGTGGTGACAGTACCTATGACCTGCAGGCTGTCAGCAGACAAGTTTAGTACAGCAGCAGCGACCGCCTCAGCGAGCTTTATGCTTGTTTGACGCCGCTTTTGTCTCTGGGTTGCATGCAGGAGCTCATTGAGAAGCAGGAAGATCCTCTGTCCCTCCACACTCACTGGTTTCTTATCAAGAGAGGGAAGCAGGTGCAGGACAGTAGCCTCGACCTGTTTGAAAAGCAAAAGAGAAATATCGAGACTACATTTTTAACTGTAGCACTTAAATGAATAACTATGAGAAAACAAAAAACAAAACCTACAAAAAAAAGAACACATCAGGGAAGCACTTCAAACTTGGGCCTTTGCAAAAATCTCAAAAAGACCCAGAGCAGACAGAGAGGGAGAGACACAAAAACGTAACAACATTGTCATTCCTTATGTCGCAGGAGTGTCTGAGAAACTCAGGAGGATCTTCAACGAACACCACATCCCTGTGCACTTCAAACCCAGTAACACACTGAGACAAAAACTTGTCCACCCCAAGGACAAAACACCCAGACATAAGCAGAGTAATGTAGTGTATGCAGTTCAGTGCAGCCAGGAATGCACAGATTTATACATTGGGGAGACAAAACAACCACTCCACAAGTGCATGGCACAGCACAGGAGAGCCAGCTCGTCGGGTCAAGACTTGGCTGTCCACTTACATCTACAGGAGAAGGGACACTCCTTTGAGGACAGCAATGTTCACATCTTGGACAGGGAGGAAAGATCGTTTGAACAAGGAGTAAGAGAAGCCATCTACGTCAAGCTGGAACGACCATCGTTAAACAGAGGAGGTGGCTTATGACCAGAGGTGGGTAGTAACTAGTTACATTTACTCAGTTACATTTACTTAAGTAACTTTTTGGATAAATTGTACTTTTCAGAGTAGTTTTAATGCAAAATACTTTTTACTTTTACTTGAGTTATATTGTTTTAAAGCAACAATACTCTTACTTGAGTACAATATTTGGCTACTCTACCCACCTCTGAGTACATAATTACATATACATATATATATATATGGACAGTATATATAAGAATATATTTGTGTTTCTTTTGCCTTGATTTATGTTATGTTTGTAAAGATTTAATTTATTTTTGTTTTAGTTAAAGGGGTATCGTTTAAAATACATGAATTTGCGGATTATTATTTTTGATTGATTGATTACGTTCATGTTCTAATTTTCAAATAAATCAGACGTTACTCAACAGTTACTCAGTACTTGTTTTTTCATCAAATACTCTTTTACTCTTACTCAAGTAATTATTTGGATGACTACTTTTTACTTTTACTTGAGTAATATTGTTCTAAAGTATCAGTACTCTTACTTGAGTACAATATTTGGCTACTCTACCCACCTCTGCTTATGACACTACTTATCCCCCACCTACAATGCAGTCTTGGGATCCCTCACCAGACGACTGACGTGCCATATTATTTGATGTCCTGGGTCTGATATGATCAGTTAGGGGCCCAGGTCAAGAATTTATTATGGCCCAGGTCGGAGCAAACACTTTTGAGAAAAGGTCATATTTTCAGGTAGTGTCTGTGTGTAACACTTCAGGGGTGTGAGGCTGAATTTGAGAGCTGCATCCTTCACTGACACACAACCAACAATAAGTTATGCTGCAGTGGTGCTGCCTTTTTAACATGGCAGCTAGAAGCAGTGACGACCAACCTGCAGCAGGAATTACACTAAGATAGAATAAACAAAATGAGTTCTTACAGGTGGTAAAAGAAATGACCTGTGTGCCCCAGAACATCACAGGCAGCACAACAGCACAGAAACCCCCTCACCCAGTATATTAGTAATATCAGCATGTATGATGTCTCTGCTTTTTGCCAGCACACTGTGCCAGATGTGTCAAATCATTACAAAAAAGTTTTATAACGAAGTATTGGCAAAGTTTGATTCATGCAGAATTGTGCCTTCATACCACGTGTGATATTTTCCTGTGTTACAAGGTTCGTAATTGTTTTGGTCAAAGCATTATAGGGCTGAAACTGGGACATGACTTTATCATTTTCAAACTAGGCAGTAATATCGTTATGGTAGTTTATTAGTATATTAATAAAAATATAAGGCATAATGAAAATTTGCTATGTTACGAAAGGCAACCATGCACCGTTGTTCAAAATAATCATTAGCAAATATAATTGTAATCAGTTATAATCATAAATAAACATAACAAATTGCCATCATTATTACTACCAGTTGTAGTATCAGTGTACTGCAGTTCTGACCAAAATCATTCTGGGTGGTTGTAACGCAATACGAAATAATGGTACTCAAGAGTGCCGCTAGGGCATCCCTCCCCGCAAAGCACTGTGAAGTGAGGAAGAAAAATGTTGCTGTCAGAAGTGGGATTCGAACCCACGCCTCCAGGGGAGACTGCGACCTGAACGCAGCGCCTTAGACCGCTCGGCCATCCTGACATAAGGTACTATATGCGAAAACATTTGTATATATCGATGCTACCACGGTACATTATTAGCTTTTATTTATATTTTGGGGGGTGTTTTTGTATCTATGCGTTCTTACTAGATTACTTGTAAACGTGGAATATGGCAAGAAATATAAACAGAGCAAGGGAGCATGCATTAATATCTTTGTCACGCTAGGCATTAATATCATATTGTATGTATTTAATAGCTCTTTGTGTTTCAGCAACATTTCTGCACATTCAACAACAAAAACAGACAAATAGTATAAAGCTGCAGATAAACCTGAAGCAACAGGAAAACATGAGGGACAGAAAACTGCACCCTGTCAGGATTAGTGTTAGTAAAACGTATAGTGAAATCCTGACAACAATTAGGAAGAGTTGGCTGAGGTAGCAGTCAGAGTCCAATCAGTCTCCAAAGTTGTAGGTCAGAATAGTGAAGTGTGGCGTGTGTATCTTACCACAGCATCCTACATGGAATACTCTGGAAGCCTGAAGTGAGCTCTGAGGCGGACTGGCATCTCCTGACATCACCTCCATCCCCTGCGCTCTCTCTCTTTCTCGTCTCTATTTTTTTTCCCACCAAAAGAGCTCCCAGCTGCCTGAATAGCGCCAACTAGTGGAAAACCTGATACCACAACATCTTATCATGACTGTCAACACTAAGAATGTGTAAACAAGATGATAAGTAAACTATTAAAATTACTAAATTAAATGAACAATTTCTTATTTTCTTTAGTATTTTCTGTGATATACAGACATGAAATAATGTTTTGATTACCTGACAAGATGATACGTGCATGAAGACGTGCACTGTGGGGCCCATCGTAACTACATAACGCCACTGCCTTGATTACCAGTGGTGATCCTTACACATTTAGTGCCCTTGGAGAGTCCCAGCAACAGTCCATAAAGCCGATCACATGAGCAAGCCAACATTACACACACACACACACGTGGTGAAAATAGTTTGGCAACATGTTTATGTTTACTGTCGGTCCACACTGCAGCATGCTACAAGCTAGCACGCTGTAGCACGCTAGCTTGGCACAACAACAGCCTAGGCCACAGCGAAGCTGTAACAGCCAAGTTTAATTATTTTACATGAATGATGTAGAAGGTACAGCTCTAAAACTGAAAATGTCCTGAAAACTTATTGGCCGCAGCACACACACTATATACTATCATCTTTACGACATTTTATATTAAACTGAGAGGCATTGAAAGACAGGAAAACTAAACTTGCCTTGCCCAGGGGCCACTTTTGCAAAATGACAGGAGTGCAGGGGTGAATTAATAAACAAAATTTAATAATATTTACATGTATAGTGGTATATAAATAAAAAGAACTCCCTGTTTTCAACCTTCCAGTGTTTGCTGTCCTCATTAGGTGTACACAGGGCTGTTTGTAGAATTTGAGGACATTTGGGGCACAACCTGGATCTCTGTCAGAGGGTCGAGGGGTTCAGCCTTCCTTGTTTTGTTTTGTTGTGTTTCTTACAAAGGCAAAATTTAGATGCTATTCTTTAATGCACTCTGGCACCTTATTTACATTAAAAAGACAAAAACATATCCCAGTGTAAATCAATTTATTTTCATTGTGAATTAGAAAATGGTCTGCAGGCCTCCCAACGCCCTATTGCCCACGGGCCTTAAGTTGAGTATCATCACTGCTATAAGCTCTACATTCACTCTTGATATCTTTGCCGCTAATCTTGAACTCCAATCGCTTTCTCTCATGTTTGTTCTAACACACACACACACACAAACACACAGCTGACGTGAATGGGCTGAGTATGTGTGTGTCTGTCAGGCCAGTAGGTGGCCTGTATGAATTGTCACAGAGGTGTGACAGCAGAGACTCAGAGGCTTTGGCTGGATCAGGAAATTTGTCTGTTGAGCGGAGGAAACTTCTGGGTGGGAGGTGTCAGTTTTTCTTTTACCATGGAGCTCTTTAGCACAAACTGATCGTGATGCTTTGTATTATTGTTCACTGGTGCACAGTAAATCAATCAATCAATCAATCAATTTTATTTATGAAGCCCAATATCACAAATCACAATTTGTCTCACAGGGCTTTACAGCATACGACATCCCTCTGTCCTTAGGACCCTCGCAGCAGATAAGGAAAAACTCCCCAAAAACGGTAGAAACCTCAGGAAGAGCAACTGAGGAGGGATCCCTCTTCCAGGACAGACAGACGTGCAATAGATGTCGTGCAGAACAGATCAACATAATAAATTAAACAGAGTAAATAAACTCTGTTCTTTCAACATTGGATTTTTTTTTGTTAATTTGCCAACTGGCTAACTAGCGTCAAGATGGTCTCTACCTGGAGCTTGCATGTACGGAGCCTGGGTTTGTTGAAGGTGGCAGTGCTGCTTGGGCTGAGAAAGTCATGCGTAAGTAAGGTAAAGGAGGTTGTTGGGTTGGTGCGGGGAGCAGTGAGACCTGGCATTAGGGGAGTGTCTCTGGGACGCCAGAGATCACTGTCTAGCCTCCTGGAGGTGTCGTGGGACCAACTAGATGAAACACTGGTGAAAGGAGGTTCCCACCTGATGACCCCAAAGACATGTTAGTTATCACTGCTCACTGGTCTGTATAGTTAAGCCTTGATTCATTCATAATAGCTTATCATATGGCTTAGGAGGTTATTCACTGAGTGCTGATCCTCTCTCTAGAGCACACATTTCTTGCGTTATTCGAACCCAGCTTCCTTTTTTGAATAATGATTACAGATGACCGCCGTCTGCTGGTTGGAGAGTTATTTCCTTTCATGCAAGCGCAGGTTGTATGTGCTGGTTGGCTGTTGGTTGAAGTCTTTGCAGTTCATGTGCAACTTTTTGGCCAAAACACAGGCGACGTGAGGCCCCACAGCAGGGGGCCTATGTCGACATTAGTTCTCTAAAGTCAGCTTGATGTGTCTGGGCCCTAAGGAATCTCATTTTTGTAGACACTTTATTTTTAATTCCAGATCTTTAACCAACATTATGAGTCTCTCTTATATAGAATAATTTGCTCTCTATGGTTTAAAATAATGCTGCAGATGCAACATCGTTTAGCTTAGACATCAATGTTAACAACACGTCAGGTCAAATGAATTCTGGTGGAGGAAATCTTTATTGAAAACATAATGTGAATATGTTTCATTTCAGTTTGAACACAGAAATATTGCAAACATACATAAATATTAGGATTAAAAATGTAGTTTTTTCCAATCATGTTTTAACTATTTGGATTGTGCAAAGTGCAAAGATGTAATAAAGTAACAAAACACAAACAACATTCATAATCAGGGACTAAAAACCAGCGGTGATTTGGATCAGGAGACGGGTACGAAAATAGAAGTAAACTTGTTAAATTTTGTGATTCAGTCAAGTAAGAAATACAAAAAATTAAATGGTAGCAAAAAATCAGTTCTGTATTCATGTAATTAATGCCAGACATAATGCAAAGTTAGCAATGTTGAAGTCTAACACATAGTGGCTTTAAGGTAATTAAAGTAACACTGTGCTCGGTGATGTCTTTGTGGACATGGTCACAGTCATCCTGGAAGACACAGCTATGTTCATACACAGTTACAATCAAACAGGGCAACTCCTCGTCTCACAGGAAATGTCACATTATTTTATAATGCAAGATGTGTCAATTTCAGTCAGCCCAAAGGTTTTTTAAAACATTCAGTGATTACAGGACAGCCACAGTGGCAACTCCTTTCACATCCTTAAGTTTGTCAGAGTCGAAGTCCACCAGGAGCTTCCTCACCCCAGCCCGCATGGGTGAGAACGACAGCTCGAGAGACGCCTTATGGCCAGGCAATATATCACGTCTGAAAAGAAAAAGAAAGAGCTATGAATTCTTGAGTTTTATTTTGTTTTTGGAGGTCCTGTCATGAACTGACGTGACAATTTGAGGGTCATCCTCGGGGCAGCATGAATGGCAATTAAGTCAGTGGTTGATTAATGGTTTATTTCACTGAACAAGAACAACTGATCAAACACTACTGGTTTGACCACAAAAGCTAAGTTTTTGAACTGAAAATCCTAAGTCTGATACATTGTGCTTCTGGGCTCTTCAGTCACATTGACTTCACACTTTTTGGAGGCCAGTCTAGACCTCATTTTTACATTAATATTGGATGTTTGAAGGTTGGTTATCGTCTGTCAATTTTGTGCACATGCCTCATTGAAGGTGGCTAACTCAGTACTTACTTAAGAGGGATCTCAGTGGCCAACAGGAGGCCGGCCCCCTCCACAGTGAACACACCACCCTTCAGAGGAACTGATAGAGGATTGGTGAAAGAGATGTAGGCTGTCACTGGTTTCCATAAAACAGCCTTTCCAGGCACCTGAAGAAGAGGAGAAAGTTTATATTTGGGCTGAAAATTACAGTGTTGGACATCTCAGTTTCCACAAAACACAAAACACTAAAAAAAAACTTCTGGCAGACTGAATGGTGGATTATGTGGGATTAATGCCTGTTTTCAGCTTGGGTTACGGAGCAACAGGAATCAGACAGGAACTAAAGTTATTTTTTAACTGAACAGTTCTGGGGACTGCCCAGGACCCCAGCAATGCTGCTCAGCCTTGCAGCCGATGTTTTCCAGTGGCCAGCAAAAAAAAATCCTCTGAGGCCCAAAAGGCATTTTTCAAGAAATTTCAAAATCTGTGACATCATCATAATGTAGTCTATGAGCTGAGAGGGAACTTGTGGGCGGGGCCAACAGGAGAAACACTGTCGTGCCAATTCAGTGAGCCTGGTATTGTGGAAATAAACACAGAAGCTCAAAACTTTTTTGGCGTATATGCCAGGCAAGTAACTTCTTTCACGTCAACTGAGGCAGGTTCAAGCCTCTCTGGCTATACACAGAGTAAAATCAAACTCAAAACACACATTTTATGGAATTCTATTCGAAATTATACAAATCAAATGGCGACCATGATATTGATGCTATTAAGTCATTTCTCTCCCAACTAAACCTGCCACAACTTAGCACTGAAGCAGTAGCAACGCTTGATAAGGAGATCTCCATAGAAGAGATTATACAAGCGATTAAAGAATCTCCAAATAATAAAACACCCGGGCCCAATGGGTTCACTATAGAATTTTAAAAGTGTTTCCACAAGGAATTAGCCCCGCTTCTGCTGCGTATGTTTAAGCATGCTGCAGCAAAGTGCAGACTACCTCAAACACTGTATAGAGCAAACATCTCACTAATTTTAAAAAAGGGCAGGGATGAGTTGGAAGCTTCATCTTACAGACCAGTGTCATTGATTCCTAACGAAACAAAACTGATTAGCAAAATTCTGCCAAACCGCTTAAAAACATATATTCATACAATTGTGCACCCTGATCAAACAGGTTTTATTCCAAATAGGCATATTTACTTTAATTTAAGATGTTTATTCAACATTATCTATAGTAAGCATAACACAGAAACAGTTGTAATATCAGTCAATGCTCAAAAGGCCTTTGACCAGGTCGAATGGCCGTACATGTATGAGACCTTCAACGCAATCGGCTTCAGGAAGGTATTTATAGACTGGATACGGATTTTGTATGCTCATCCCACTGCAAGTGTAATTACGAACCAGGATGTCTCCTCTGAATTTCCACTACTCCGTGGAACTAGACAGGGTGATCCGAGCTCCCCCTGCTTGTTCGATCTGGTTGTAGAAATGCTAGCTACAAAAATACGCCAGCACCCAAGATATCACCTGTCTCTATTAAAGGGCAACAACACCATTTGTCGCTCTATGCGGACGACATATTATTATATGTGTCTAGCCCAAAAGACTCCATTCCATCGATCATGGAGGTATTTAACCACTTTGGCTCCCTTTCAGGCAGGACGGTGGTTTTGGTCTCTCAGACTTCAAATGTTACTATTGGGCAGTACATTTAAATATCCTGGCTTTTTGGAGAAGTTCGAATCGCACTGAGGATACAACTAAACCCACCCCTGCCTGGCTTTCTTGGGAACAGGCAGCATGTGAGGGGACCTCTCTCCTAGCCCTACTGAACAGCCCCATCAAAATAAGCAAATCTCTATACAAAGGGAACTGGGTGATACACAATTCAATAAAAATCTGGAATCAGATTAAATCATACTTGAAGTCCCCTAATATGTACAGGGACACACCGATTTGTGATAACCATGCTTTCAAACCCTCTGCTGAGGACCCGGTGTTTGTTCGATGGAGAGAGAAGGGAGTGAGGTCCCTGAGTGACTTGTATCAGGGGGGTCAACTAATGTCTTTTGAACAACTGAAGTCTAACCACAATTTGCCAGCCTCGCATTTTTTCGATATCTACAGGTGAGAAATTTTATAAAGACCCATGTGACTACAATGTCAGATATTCCACATCATCCTGCACTTGAGAGAATAATTAAAATTATGCCAGGTAAAAAAGGGGCAGTGTCAATTTTGTATCAGACACTTCTTAGTCAGATAGTAATTAACACAGAAAAACAAAGGTCTGAATGGGAATCTGAATTAGGAATATCCCTTTCTGAAGAATTCTGGGAAACTTGTCTTCTGAATATTCATCGATGCTCAATTAACGTTAGACATAAACTAATACAATTCAAAATAATACATAGATTGCACTACTCAAAACTGAAAGTTAACAAGATGTATCCCAATGTATCAGCTCTGTGTAACAAATGCAAGAATCAGGTTGGTACACTCACACATCAACTTTGGACATGTCCCAGTCTTCACTCATTCTGGTCTTCAATATTTGATTTCTACTCAAAGGCATTTAATAGACTGTGTGAACCATGCCCCCTTGTGGCCATTCTGGGATCTGTAGGTGACTCCACTCAGTACCCCAAAAGTACAAAAAGGGCTGTATACTTTGGTGTTATTTTGGCTAAAAGACTTATCTTAAGGCATTGGAAGTCGGATACTGTACCTTCATTTGAAATGTGGATGAGGGAGCTTGGTGAGACTTTATGCCTGGAGAAACTTAGATATAAAAATGCAGGTAGAGGGGCAGCTTTTGATAAAGTATGGGAGCAGGTCTTGAAATATCTGAACAGTGGCTGTAAGTAGATCCTGTCTTATGTTATTTTAATTTTATCTTTTTTCAGACATATTACTTTTTTAACTTTTGGTTGCTGTTGGTGTCCAGCTCAAACTTGCACTTTCTTTGTTTATTTACAGCACTTTACCAATTCCGTGTAGAAATCCGCCAGTGATATTTCCAATTCATTTTCCTGTATGTCATTGCCGCCGTTTTTTGTTATTGTTTCGGGGGGGTTTTCTTTTTGTTGTGCTTTTGTTTTGTCTCATTTGGCTATTATTATTTTATTTTTATTTATTTATTTATTTATTTATTTATTTATTCCATTTCTTTCTTTCTTTCTTTCTGTTATAAGAAAAAACGAATAATGATGGTTTCTTTGTAAATAACAAGCATTTCATACAATGTGCACCTTGCAATAAAGAGAATTAAAAAAAAAAAAAAGTAACTTCATTTGAATGAATAGGCGCCATTTTGCCATTCAGTATCTAGTTATTATTATAAATCTATGGGACTCTGTGAAAAGAACTGCCCACTGGGGAGCTCTCCTGAGAACTACATACCTTACATACCATGCCTGCCTACGCCTATTTTGCTTTTCGAGAAATCTGAAAATATTACTCCCAGAGCAGGGACCTTTTGGGGCCAGGAAGTCTTTAGGTAAGGTGCCTGAGTTCCTAAAATGGTACCTACAGAGGAAACTACTTGGTTTTACACATAAAGTTAAACCGGGCATGGTCAAGGAAGAACATTTTGAATGCTAAAACTTTGGCTGTTGACTGATGGTTAATTACATATTTATGTTACCCATGACTATCAAATCAGTGATTTTCTTACATACTGGAAATGATGTGTGGGATGTTTCTCATGCAGTTAAGTCTTATACAAGAAACAAATTCTTTACGCCAGTAATCTCCTAACTCAATGATATACAAGACATTTTAACTGATATTAACTGAGACCTGCACATTGAAATTGTTCTAAGTTTCATTCTATTCAGTGCTCTACTTTTCATTTATATGCACATTAGACAAGCATTCTAAACCTTATAAGGTCCAACTATGACTTCTGCTCTGTGTGTACCCACCTGTATGACAACTTCAGGCATGCTCAGTGGGATGTTGGCCACGGACAAGAGGGGTTCGCTCTCCCCTGGAGCCTCTAAGAAGGCTTTTACCCTGATCAGACTATTCCCGGAGACACACTTGATGTAGTCGTCATAGCGCAGATGCAGCACTTCCTTGTGGACTGATCACACACACACACACACACAATATATATATATATATTAAACAGGAAAATAATACATCATGTTGCTGCAATACAAGAACAAGTGATGGTGTGCAGATATCTTATCACTGCTGTTTTACAGTACGTCTGCACCAGAGACCTTTGTTGATTTATTTGAGCTACTAACCACTGTGGGCAGGTACAGTCACACTGATTGTTTGCCTCTGGCACTCCCCCCCGCGGAGAGAATTGTAAGTTACAGCCATGGCCAGCATGGTCAGCTGAGCGTCAGCATCTCTGTCTCCTTCATTCTTTACCTGCAGACAGAATGAGAGAATGAGAAAATTTATTTTGTGAATTAATTTACACATTTTATTATTTCATCCAGAGACAGTCGGAGCAGTCCATACCTCAACAATCACATCAAAGTCTGTCCCAAATACAGGCTTAGGATGCTTGATTGACAGCTTCAGATGTCCTGGCTCTGCGCTTATACCTGCCGGCTCTGTGACCCGGCGTCCTGCCTTTTCGTACACCTCTCTCTCCTTCTTGGAGCCTGTGGAGAAGATGTTGGTCCATGACAACTAATCGTAATCATGAGTGTAAACAAATGACTGTAAACAGGTATTACACAAGTTAGCGTCCATCAGTTGCAGACTCAATCAGTTATATAATTTCTTTTGAATCTCAGGAAACAAACTCGTACAATCAGGCTTGTCATGATAACTACTGTTATTGGAAGATGTACTGTTCCAGAAATAATTGTGACAAACGATATTATATATATATATATATATACATATATGTATATATGTATATATATATATAGTATTAAGTGACCTTTAAAGGAGCAGCCAAAATTACTCAGTTTGTTTAATACTAAATTTGGCCAACAAAAACAAAACCAAGTGATGCCTTTTGCTACTAATAGACAAAGTTAGCAAAGCTCCGGGAACACCGCAGTTGCCCCCATAATCCGGCCAGTGTGCTGCAGTCGGTACCCAGGGATGGACGGCCTGAGACGAAGTGGAGGATGAAGTTGTTGGAGGGAAAACCACAAATAGTGGACTTCTTGGGGAGTAAGAGAAAAAAATGCCATTCATATGTCATTCTCGGAACCCATCGGCTGTATTCGGCGTCTGACTTCCGGCAGACGGCGAATACAGCCTCTGGGGGCAGACCCCCGATTTTTTGTCATTCCGGTTTGATTTGGGCGGAGGAGGCGAATTTCCGTTTCCGACTTCCGTTTATATATAAGTAAATATGCTGAACCATTGCGATGGATTCAGAGTTTGCAGTGACGCCAATTATGTTCCGCCTCGTTAGTTCACCACACGGACCGTTCAGCCTGGCAACAACTGCAGCCGGCTCAAACGTGATTGGTCAATATCACGCAGACTACAAACAGCCTACAACCGGAAACCAGGGCTCTTCCGCTCTTCTTCCGGAGGCAAGATCTCCAGGGTTTGCCTACAGACTCTACATTCACTGAATGTAGAGTCTGTATATAGAGACTATTCATATGTAAACCAACATGCTTGTAAACACAGCAGGCAATGGCATATATAAATAAAGAACATAATTGTTGTGACAGACCAACTTACAATAAACAATAGGAGGCTACATATTGTTGGTAAATGCTGTATATACAGAACTAAATAAACGTGATTATAGTCAATTTTTTCCAGTATTATGGAGGTAAATTTGTGCAATCACTGATCCTATTCTATCAACTCCTCTGTGTAGTTTCCAACTAACCTTCAGGATATTTGTAGTGCAGAGTGACGTCTTCTCTTTGGTCCCCGTAAACACTCTTGGTGCTGATGTTCCTTCCCACAGTCGCCTGGTCCACTTTGAGCTATAACAATAATAATAATCATTGTTTTTAAGGATCTTTTAAATCATTTGTTCTTAAAAAGTACAGATGCTTTTTTAATGTAAGCAAATATGAAAGAAAAAATGTAAACAAAAGTCAGTTACCTTCTTCCGTTGGCCATCTCGCTGGATGACCCAGTGGATGATATCAGCGTTTACCTCAGCAAATACAAACGGAGCGTCATACTTTACTCCCAGATTTCCTTCCTTGACGGCTGTCACTGGACATGGACCACAGCAAAACTCACCTGAAGAGTAAAAATTCATGGTGTCATGGATTTCCTTTTAAACACTTCCTGCATCATTAGATTGTTTATGCAGTGACAGGAAATAAAGCAGATTTTTTGACAAAGCTAATTTAGTTTGATCACAATTATATACAACCAAAGAAAGCCAACAGTTATAGTGATGAAAGATAACAATAGACAGGTAGGATGTACACTGTTTTTAGTTTTCAAGGTGGTAAAGAATGTCTTGTGAACCATAGATAGGTAAGTTCAAGAGAGAGGTGAATAACAGAGATTAGGCTCAAAATTAGGGATGTACCATCACTCAGTTCTTGCGGGGTGGGGTCCAAAACCTGCCAGCCGTCATTTCCTTTGGGGAGATCAACTCTCCTCATCCAGGACTCGACCCAACAATGGAAGTTCCTAAAATCATAAGAAGAGGAGAGAAGGCAATCATTTGTTACATTAGTTGAAGTGATGTCTTCCACTAAATCTTATTTAAATTCCATGTGTGTGTGCACATGTTCTGACCAGCTACTGTCTTCTCTGTCTCTTCTGTCAACGCTCTCCAGTCTTTCATTCAGCAGGAAGTCTATAGAGAGGTTTCCATCGACATCATGGGCTGAGGAGAAGTTGGTGATGAGGCGTGTTGGGATTCCCAGACAGCGCAGCACTGTAAAGATAACACACATCACACTTAGACAATTCGTTCCTTTGTTCCCACCTACTTCCCACCTTTACTACCTCCCTTTTTTAAAAATTTGGCTCCACAAATTGGCTTAGGTCTGATGATATTAAAGGAGTATGTCACCACCCAAAAATGATCATTTATATATATCCATTACTCACAGCTTGTTGCCTAGAATTTGTTTTTTTTTTTACATCTCCACAGTGAACTGAGAATCAGGGTCCACATTTAACAACAGCAAACTATGTATATCAAAATTTCTGTTTACAAACCATCACACGATTCATGCCGCATAATCCTGTCATTCATCCAGTCATATGCTCAGTGCTTCTGATAAACAAGCATTTTCGCTAAAACCTTGCAGGCTCAAGTGTTTTACATTGTAACATTTTAGCAAAGATGCATGTGTCTGGGAAGTATTGAGCATACGACTGGATAAATGAGACTTAGATTATACTGCATGAGTCATGTGAGTGTTTGTAAACCGATGTTTTGATATAGTTTTGCTGTTGTTAGACGAGGTCCCCAATGACTTCAATTCATGAAGAATGTTCAGCTTTTTAGGATTCTCCATTTACCATGGAGGCATGCGAGAAAAACAAAGATTTCTTCACAAATTTAAGATAGCACAGGGTAAGTAATTCATATACAAATAGTCACTCTGTGGGTAAAGTATTTCTTTAAAAGTTTTGGAGAATTGGGGACACACTTTATGCTAAGCTAAATTAGCTGGCTGCTAGTTGCAGCTACATCTACCATATAGAGAGTGTTATCAGTGTTTTTATCTTAAGTGTATTTATCAAAATGTTAAATTATTCCTCCAAAAGGATGCCTGTACAATCAATAGCAATTACTCCTGAAAACACTTGTTTTTCTGTCATCTTCATTACTCTTACTCTTTAGGATTATTCAATTGTGCA
This sequence comes from Epinephelus moara, assembly GCF_006386435.1. Lineage (NCBI taxonomy): Eukaryota > Metazoa > Chordata > Actinopteri > Perciformes > Serranidae > Epinephelus > Epinephelus moara. The sequence continues at coordinate 8,191,669 of NC_065525.1, forward strand.
ACAGTGAAATCTGTCACAGCCTCACCTGTGCAGGCGACGGCAGCAAACACCCAGCACTGGCCATATTTCACTGCCCTAACCCCGGCCTTGCTCCACTTTTGGAGGATTGGCACGCTGCCGGTCCATTTGTACGGTGCCACTCCGTCAGAATACGGCTCTTGCCAGCGACCACTCAGTACACCCCTGTCCCCGTTAGAGTTAATCTGGATGGGTGGAGACAACACGTTGAGACACTTCACTGCATGAAGCACTGGTTTGGATATAAGAAATGTATCTCCCTTACTATATACTGTATATGTATAGGACTGTATATGGAGATCATTTGTCAATCAAACAGTAAAAGTTTAAACACGGAAAATGAACACTTTCGTGAACTGTATATTGATAAATCACTTATTAGTATCACATATGCTATCACTGTGACAAAGGTAACTGAATGCAATTTTTTTTCTTGTACTGTTGTTAAACTGTCAGTATTGTTTCAGCAGCGAGTAGAGGAGATCATCACCATCGCAGTGATTATCCTGCTGACATAGACGGGATCAAATCTGTGCTCCATGTCCATTTTTGAGTTTCTCAGGGCATCATTGGAGTTGTCCAGGACTTCAAAACAGATGTCCATCACATAGTCCTCAAACTGAGAGACATAGAGAGAGAGAGGAGCAAAGCAAAGAAAAGAAAAGAATGGTAGTTGAACAGGAGGTTTCTCAACCATTTGTTTTACAGATTTCAAATCACAGTTGTCTCCCATTCTTCGCTCTGTGTGTGTGTATGTGTGTGTCTGTTATACCACCTCCTGTCTGTCCATCTGTCTGTCATCTATCTGTTTGTCTTCCTCTCTGCCCTCCCAGTGAGCTGTGAAGGAACAAGCCCTTGTTTGTGTGGTTTGGCTACATTCTGACACCTCCCACCCAGAAGTTTCCTCCGTCCAACAGACAGATTTCCTGATCCAGCCAAAGCGTCCGAGTCTCTGCTGTCACACTGCTGTGACAATTCGCACAGGCCACCCACTGGCCTGACAGATGCGCACATACTCTCATTCACATACGTCTGTGTGTGAGTGTGTGTGTGTGTGTGTGTGTGTGTGTGTGTGAGAGAGAGAGAGAGAGAGAGAGAGAGAGAGAGAGAGAGAGAGAGAGAGAGAGAGAGAGAGAGAGAGAGACAGAGAGAGAGAGAGAGAGAGAGAGAGAGACAGAGAGACAGAGAGACAGAGAGAAAGAGAGAGAGACAGAGAGTTACCTGTCCATAATTCCAGTGGATACTTCTGATGTAATCCCAGGTGCCCATGAAAATGACTCCATCTTCATTCATTATATACTCCCGGAGCAGACTCTCGTCAGGGAGGTACACCACATCATCTGGTACACACACACACACACAGACCATGAGACCATGAGTACACTTATATCCTATCCTGTTCACTCATTCATATAATTTGTTTCCTAATAACTGATGCCATATTAGAAACTCCACCCACTGAGTGAAACATTCACAGGGAACAGATTTTTTTTTTTTTTTTTTTGAATGTGCGAGGGCCTCAGTTAGAAAAACATGACACTGTGAGAATTTCAATCATTTGATGTTTTGATGATGCTGCTGATGATCAATGTTCACTGTAGTTGAAAAGTGGTGACAGTGGACCTGTTGTATAGTTTAAATCTTACATCCACTCTGTTTTTTTTTCTGTTGAAACAATACAAATAATACATTTTAAAAGCTGCAGTATGTGAATGCAGTCAGTCTTGGGGGAAGCTCACAGCAGAGAGTGTGTGCACCGCGCTTTGTGTTTTACCTTTGCACCATGGGTTAAAGAGCAGGTGGAAGTCACTTTTGTCGGTCTTCTGTAAAGTGCGTCCGTCGGGTGACATTACCGACACAGCCAAGCGGTAGTGGCCAATGATAGCATCCGCTGGACTGTGCAGAGTCAGCAGCATTTTATTCTGCGCTTCCTGCTGGTCAAACCACCATTTGTCTCCGGCCCCATGCTCCCTCTGAGCTTTGATCACCACCTCGTCTCTCTTACCTGAAGAAACATAAAAACACTTGTATAATTTATAAAATGGATTGTCGCACTATCATTAGACACGTATTGTCTAAATCAACATGATGTCTTAGAAAGAAGTTTGTGACCTGTATAAGAAAAATGAAGGAAATACAACTACAACTGTTCAATATTCTTTTAGCTATACACTTGGGTATCTCAGTCAGGTCATAGGTCATCCTGTGAAAGCTGGGGAAAAAAAACAAAACACTAAATCTGAGCCAAAATAACTGTTTTGGGGTGTGATTAGTGACCCAGTTGTTTTTTTGCCAAGTACTTGGTCGATGGTACTAGACACTACTATTGAACTAAACTGGATTAAAATTGATCCAGTACTTTTTAGTGTGCTTACTTACTACTATACTATTGTTCCTTGTATTGAGGTTACATTGGATTATTATCAAAACCAAAGTGAGACTGTACTCACCCAGGTGCAGGACCACTTCCAGGTGGTGTCTGGGGGGCAGAGACTTAGAGCACTGCACAGTGATGGAGAAGGGCTGACCCCTGCGCACAATCAGGCGCTTCCTGTCAATCTCCTGGGTGCGGTGAGCCAAGTTGTTTTCATTACTTCTCAGATCCACATCAGTGATCAAACCTAACAGAGACAAAGTTCAACAATCAGTCTGCAGCAAACTCAGTCTGTGGTTGGCTGTGATGTTGCTAAATGTAATATTGAAAGTGATGACACCTTGAGTTTAACCTTGTGACCTTACTCAGAGTTGACAGAAAGTTGTATTGTGGTCACATGTCACAAGTTCAACTTGATGACTAAGCTGAACTAGTTTAAAATTTTGGGAATTACACTCTTTCACTATCAGTCAGAGAGTTACACAAGGAGATTAATACTCTGTAGAGTAAATACAGTATGAAGCTACAGCCAGGAGACGGCTAGCTTAGTTTAGCATAAGAGATAAGATTAAGATGAACTTAACTGTCTGGGAAAAAAAACTGAAATTTGTCTTGCATTTCAGGGTTCACATAAATGCACCAAACCAAAACAACACATAACTACAACAAAATAAAACAACATTCAACCAAATAACAAAACCATACTACAGATACTACAAATCACTCCAGACTTTATGGAAAGTAGATAGGCTGACAGACTGAGGAACAAAAGAGTTTCTCGACTTGTTCAACTGAGCCTGTGGGACTCTAAATCTTCTGTGTAATGCTAAAGCTGTGATTCTTCAAATTACTGTAAGTTTGAAGGGGGGATGGACGTAATGTTACCTACCAGAGACAACAATTTTTTAGTACAATCAGCTTGATTCTTGACCCAAGAATGATCCCTGTCCTAGCTAGACTTGTACTTGTTGCAGGAATTAGGATAGGTCATATCGCGCCCAAGTGACGAGTCATGCATCAGCACATTTTTCACACACGCCATAATCTCCCATAAAGTTTGTAATACGGACTGCAGAGAGAGAGGGAGCAAGAGATGTAGACAATAAACAGACAGACAAACAGATAGATAGAGAGATAGGTAGTCTTACCGTTGTGGTTGGCCATTGTAGAATTTGTTCTTGCTCAAGTCTACTCAGTTATTGCTCCAAGTGTCCTCAAGTGTCTTTACACTCTTCTTTTCACATTCGGTGTCCATCACAGTCCTGTATTTATACACACAAGACTGTCCGTCCCACATCTCTGACACACACTCACCCCAAAACACTCACTCACTCCACCTCATCTTACTCGCTGACCTCTGACATCACTTACCAAAAACCTACAGTCCTGTGTGTGTGTGTGTGTGTGTGTGTGTGTGTGTGTGTGTGTGTGTATGTGGGTGTGATAGTTTGCAATAAGTTTCTCATCCCCTATGTCAATATGGAGAGTTAAGGAACTACGCTGATATACTTCTTTCTTTCTTATTTTACAGTTGATAATACCAATTAGCCAATCTGATGTGCATCGACTAATACAGGTACAGTTAACATTTTAAGTTTTAACAATCCTGTTTTAATGTGTTATGTATCTCTGCATGTCATCTATACAAGACAAATATACAGTAGGACACAGCTTTAATTTGAGGGAGCACACTGATTCAAAGAAACAAAACATTTACTTGGAACACGCCTTCTCAAGCTTAGAGGAGACTTGTGGGTACCCATAGATTCATGGCCATTCTCATTCAGATATTTTGAGGTAAGTTCAAGGGACCCCTTTGTAAATAGCCATGCTAGTTGTACCCTTGCCAAAACTGACTTCACTTTGGAATGTTATTTAGCCCCCTTCCCAACAAGCTTTGCCCACACCTGGTACCAATGGATGCCTTAGATTGTCTAGCTTTACAAGATACTACCATCTTTATGCTAGCTTAAAACATTAGCACGCTTTAGCCTCTAAAAGACAGTAATGTGAGCTAGCGGGAGGGCCAGCAATTGTATCAGGGTGGCAAGACCCCTGGGCCTGTCACCTTGAATGTGGCCTCGTCACAGTTTCAACAAAATGGTGGAGTAACATCCTGTAACTTATTCTCTCATCAGATTCTTTCTAATGTAATGACACACACTGAGCAACTGTTAGATTTGACAAATTGACATCAGCAGTGTGTGAGTCACCTCTCATTTCACCATTGTAAAATAGTGTGACATAAAATGACCTTCCAGTCATCATTTTGGGGGAAAAAAAACAAAAAAAACTTTCCTTCACACAAGGAGAACACACTTTTTTATTGTATACTTGCCAATAGTCAAGAATATACTTTGCCATTGTTTTTCACATGTTTTTATTTATTTAACTCATTAATTTTTGGAACCTCATTACAAAAAATATCCTGCTTGTCTTATCTTAACTTAAGTTTCAAAGATAGAAAAAAACCCTGTCTTCCTATTACAGAAGCAATTCCCAAACTCATGGCTGTCTTATCTCAGACCTCCCCAGAAATCTGGACAGAAACTGTAAATTAAATTCTTCAGTCGGCACTTGTCCTGTCATGGCTGTATCTATGTTTAGTGTGCAGACAAGACTGCCTGTATCTTTGATTAGAACGTACTGGTAGGCTATTCAAGCTGGACATGCCATGATATCAACGGCTCTCACACTTGTCACTGGCTAGCTAGCTTGCTATCATGGACATGAAAAGATGGGTGCTCAGTTTCAGCTACAAGGAGTCTCTCCAGAGCCAGGCGTAGCACGTTGATCAAATACTAAATCGATCATTATGGTGTCCATATACCCATTATTACATGGTCTAGGAAATATGAGCCGTCATCATACCGTTTGAGTAGCCTTTCAGTCATTATTTTTTAGTGTACATGTTGCTCCCCATCTTCACTGTCCTTACAACAGTACTACTGCTATTTTTAGAAGTTATTAGTGATCTAGAATAGGGCCAATACCATCCTAACTTGGATTCCTAATTTGGGAAATCCCAAAGTTAGGACAGTTCTGTAATAACTAAATTCCTATCTGACAATAAAAAAAAAATTTTTTTTTTTTGGAATGAGGTTGCTGGACTTTTGAACTTCTACACCTATTTACCTTCCATTTACTTTTAAATCCTGATCAAAACACCAACCACAGAAGTCCCTACATGAGTTGGATATGAAAATCCTTAATCAGCTTAACTGAATCATGTAAGTGACAACATGGCATCCATCATTTAGGCTATATCACATTATATAACTGTGTTCATGCTGGATGTGTTGTATTTATATTGCTTCCTCACAGAACATCATAGAATATCTCTGGATATTTACTGGATAGACAAGCACAACAGTTGGTGCAGACATTCATGGTGTCCAAATGCTACTTCTTCATGACTTAGTTGAACTGCTACATTTTCGTCTGACGCCATCATTGGGTTAAAATTCAAATACTTTATTAAATCAAATACAATACAGACTCAGTTGTACAGAACATGGTAAACATATCTGTGTAACATCAGTATGTCAGCATTGTAATTATTAGCATGTTAGCATGCTGATGTTCATGTTTAGCTCAAAACACAAAGTGACTGTAGAAATATTTCACATTGTGTCATGATAAAGAAGAAGTCTAGTGAGCCAGAGGCCCCACCTAACTTTAACTGGAAGATGACCTGTGAGTCATATGGGAAGGTGATTTTTTGGTCAAAGAGTCAAAGGGCCAAACAAATGGTTGCATTCCGTGTGTCTCAAAGGTGTGTGACATCATCTATGGACTTCTAGTTAGGAATACTGTGCGTACTGTGGTCAGAGGTGCAGCATCAGGGGAAGCAAACCAGGCAAATATTTGGAGCCCCCAAATAAAATTGGAGAAAAGGGGCCCTGAAGGCCACTCATAATGACACATTTTCCAATGATAACTATAAACCCCTTTAAAACTCCTATAAAGGCACTATACACTGCCCCCAAAACCCTCTCAGATGGGCCCTGAGAGAGAGAGTGTGTGTCCGTTGTTGTGAAAATGAGGCTGCAGCAAATAATATACACATATCACACACTGCAAGTTTAAAAATATAAAGATAAAAAGTTACAAAAAATATATATATACACATACACATCACATCAAGTTATAAAAGATATATACGCATCACATGTATATACATATACATGCTTATACACATACATGTGTACATATATACATATACAAATAAATAAAAGCACACTTAGAATGTAAGGAGCCCTGGACTAAGAGGCATCTGGTATTTAAAGTGCATAATGGAATAAATGACAGGTTAAATGAATATGAATATAAATAAATAGCAGTGTAGACTAACTATGCATGAGAATCATGGATGCACTGCAGGTGACAATGTCCAGTGTAAAGTGTAGTAGTGCAGGGTTTCTGTAGAATGGGAAGGGGGGATGAACCTTTAGGATGTGTGGATGCAGGGTGTTCAGAGGTCGAACAGCTTGGCCAATGGTGGCACGCATGCCCAGACCCCTGCACCAAAGCATTAACATGCACACCACCAGAGAATACCTGGACCTAACTCCCCAAAATGAAATGAATTCCTCTGCAGATGACGGATTTGTAGGGAGTGCACAATTAATGTGCCTACATTTGTTTCAATTTTGTATTGTTGCTGCAATACTAAACAGTGTTGTAGTGGCCAGTTCAGCCTCCAGTTTGTCTTTGCTTTGCCTTTCTTGAAGCATAAAATATAAACTGGACTGTGTGGTTGCAGACTGAGAGACACAGAGTCTGTTGGTGTGACTCGAAGGCTTACTGCATCGTGTTACATATCTTGGTATCCACAGATAGCTTGTGATGGCAGCTGTATTGTCTGGCGCAGAGCAGAAAACAGGATGATAATGAGGTCTGTGACAGACTGATAGAACTAAGAATAAACACACACACACACACACACACACACACACACACACACAATGAGGACATTACAATAAATAGCACAGACGATAAACACAAGCACCCATTCCACACATAAACAGACACTGAATAGTTTGGAGGGATGTCACTACAGGGTTGTAACGGTGACGCACACTGACACATTAGGTGTTTCAGCGTAGGCCACACACCCAGGCATTTTCACTGATAAAGTGATGTAGCATTTACCTACACACCCTGCCCCATTTAGCTGAAGATACACATCCACATGACCTCATTATAGCTGTTCAGCATAAACTCATTCCTAACTGAAACAAATTGAGATGAATTTGATGCAAGTGAAATGGCAACATTTGAATTTCTTGTGATCATGTGATAGCTGTGTGGTGTTCCCTGCCTGGGAATACCGGTTGCACACAAACACCTACACAGACATAGGGTGTCCTCCAGATGATACAGACTGTCTACAACAGGAAATCCATCTATATTCATCTAAGTGTGTACATCTGATATAGTTTCAAATGAGTACTCCAGCAATTTGGAATTGCATGTGCATAGGATTGATTGACTTGCAGACGAGGATTTGTTTTAAAAAATGGTCAAAATTAACACAGCAGAGACTGACTTTTAGTCTTTTTGCAGTCCCTAGTGTTGATTCTACACTTTCCATAAACCAGCTCCTTATTGTTCTTCTCTGCGTGGTAAACACCTGCATCTTTCAGTGTGTATGACCTTAAACTTAATTACTACAAGTCCATCCTGGGATATCTGAACTCACCTAAATAATTTCCTTACACAGACGACATTATACAACTGATCTCAGAAGTCAGTAGATTTGTACAATGTATGCTCAACAGACTTTAACTCTAGCTGTGGCTCAGGAGGTAGAAAAGATCGTCCGCTAATTGAATAATAGGGTGTTTGATCCCTTGCTCCTCCAGTCTGCATGTCGAAGTAACCTTGGGCAAGATACTGCACCTCAGATTGAAATGTTAATGTTAAGGTGATGGCACCTTGTATGGTAGCCTTGTGTGTGAGAACTGGTTAATATGGCTCTGCAGTGTATAATAATATCCAGATACTGGATGTCAGGGTGGCGCCTATTCATTCAAATGAAGTTGCTTGCCTGGAGCATTCGGCAAAAAAATTTCTAGCTTCTGGGTTTACTTCTGCGGTATGTGGCCCATTGAATATGTGCAGTAGTGTTTCTCCCACTGGCTTCACCTGAGAGTTCTCACTTGGCTCATAAACTTTACGATATGATGACATCACAAACGTCACATTTTACGGACGTCTCCTTTATAATAATGGCCTATGGGGAAAATGCTTTTTGCAGGGGATTTTTTTTCTCTGTAATACTGCAAGTGGCCACCAGGCCCCCAGGAAGCATGCCAGGTGTTGAGGGAATTTTCATAGTGGTCAAACAGTGGAATATCAACTCCCAAGCCCGTCATGTGATGCCATTGGGCCCAAAAAGACTTTTTCCCATAGACTTACATTGGGAAATGTATAATGGCCAGCTTTTTGGACAGCCTGCTAAACTATTTAATGTTAACAGCATGAATACATGTTTAATATTAAAGTGAATACTATCCAACACAGCTATGCGAAATAGGAAAATTAAATTATTAAACAGACACGAGGTATAGTTCACCAAGCAAACTTTATTGACTCAATTCATTAGGAGATGTCAGAGGAGTTATAGGAAAGCTATAAACATCACCTGGCTTCAAATTAAATACATGAAATATTCTCATTTCATCACCTGTTTTCACTACTCCGGCTTCACTTTCAAAGAAACAACACATTACAGTGCAAAGAAAACAGCTTTTCTATGTTGTAAGACTCACACGGCAGCCTGTGTGTCACACTCCGTATCAGTCGTTTTACACTCATCAGTATTTGAAATTAAGACACACAAAAAAAGATTAATTCAACAGAAGCTCTCTGGCAGAAGAACAGTCTGCTGTACTGCAATGAAACTATACTGAACAATAATTTAAACACAACACTTTTGGATTTGCTTCCATTTTTCACAGGTTTAAGTTAAAGATCTCAGACTTTTTTTTATGCACTCAATATATATCTCTCAAATTGTGGTCGCAAATTTGTTAAAATCCTGGTCAGTGGGCACTTCACCTTTTCCAAGATTATCCACCCACCTGACAGGTGTGACATATGCTGATTAAACAACATCATTAATACACAAGTGTGCCTTGGGATGGTCACAATAAAAGAACACTCTAAAATGTGCAGTTTGATCACACAACACAATGATGCAGATGACACAAGTTTTGAGGGAGCGTGCTATTGGACTACTGACTGCAGGAGTGTCCATCAGAGCTGCTGCCCATGAACTGAATGTTCATTTCATTACCACAAGCTGTCTCCAATAAATTTGGCAGCACATCCAACCACCCTTACAACTGCACAAGTCCTTTAATTGACAAACTGCTGTCAGGTCAAGACCCTGGTAAGGATGATGAGCATGCAGATGAGCTTCCCTGAGACAGTTTCTGACAGTTTGTGCAGAAATTTTCCAGTTGTGCAAACCAGGTATTGCATCAGCTGTCCGATGCAGATCACAATGCAGGTGAAGACACAGGATATGGTGGTCCTGAGCTGGTGTGGTTACACATGGTCTGCGGTTGTGAGGGTGGTTGGATGTACTGCCAAATACACTGAAACAATATTGGAGAACTTATGGAGAACATCTGTGTCATTGTGTTGTGGGATCAAACTGCACATTTTAGAGTTTATTATTTTTTATTGTGTCCATCCAAAGGCACACCTGTGTGGCAATGACACTGTTTAATCAGCATCTTGATGTGTCGCATCTGTCAGGTGGATGGATTGTCTTGAAAAAGGATAAGTGCTAACTGACAATTATTTCAGTTACTGTAATTTGTGACCAAACTTTGAGAGATATACATCTACTGACTGCATGAAAAAAGCCTCAAATCTTTAACTGACACCTGTGATATAATGGGAGTGAAAACAAAAGGGTTGCATCAGTACATTTTTTTCAGTTACATTCTTGTTTAATTGAAAATAAATATAAGTATCAGTGTTGTCCACCTCTAAAGCAATGCAGTTTGATTACCGGCTGAATGCAATTATTAAGCACTACAATGGCTGTGTGTGGGGACTCCTCCGAGGAAATGTCACAACCTCACATCTTATCTGTTCAGAAGGGGTTACACAATTCACCTTCCCCCAACCTGCCTCATCTAGTTCTACTTCATGGTTTAATGGTTTCCTACATTTACCAGAGGGCTTTTAGGGAAATAACCTCTCGAGACGTGCATTATATTTCCATATTTGAGAAAATATTACAAATATTGATTAGTTATCTTAAATAAATAGAAAACGTTTTTTTGGTATGAAAATGAAAAATGGTAACACGTCACATTTGGAAAGATCACAATTCCTTGAGTAAGCAGATGGGGTGATGTTAGATTTGTAGTCCGCATTTCTCCACCACTCAGGCAGGAAGGAAGTAGACAGGTGAGTTCTGCTGAGTCTTCATGAGTAGAACTTACTGTTGTTTACCTTCTTTTCTTTTGTCCTGCGGCACAAAGAAAATATAGTGGAAATATTTGGGAACTTTACACATTTAATTTCATTTACAATAACTGCCCAGTTGTGAGTTTGAGGCTAACCTGTGGTTTTCGCTGGTGCTGCCCTCTCTCATGAGGTGGTTATGTTGGCGAGGGACGGCGGCGCGCTGAATGTTGGTGTGTGTGTCGTACAGAAAAGGTTCGCTGAGCTCCACCTGCTTTTTCTTCAGCTGGCTGGAGGATGAGTACAGCTCCTCCTCCGCTCTCTGAAGGACAAATCATGTGATCACGTTTACTGAAATATCTCCATACTGACATCAAAGTGAAGATGTCAATCATCACTGGTGTGTGTGTGTGTGTGTGTGTGTGTGTGTGTGTGTGTGTGTGTGTGTGTGTGTGTGTGTGTGTGTGTGTGTGTTTGCTCACCCCTGCTTGTTGTACATTGATGTAGACCAGCAGAGAGGCTAACTCTAAGTCTTCACTGTAGCCATTCTTTAGAGGTACAGAGCGGTAACCTGCAGAAACAACATTTTGAGTCAGCTCTGTGCGCACACAGTTAAGCCTCTTATTAACAGTACATATCAACCAATCATATCAAACTACAAAATAAAGGACCACACCTGTGTTTTTAATTGTTGTCGCCCATTCAATACAATTCTCATGTTATTTACATTACTGCTGTAGAGCCAGATAAAGCTGCTGGGAGGTCCAGAGAAAAATGGAGCTGAGGGCCCCCACTGACCCTCCATTTATTCATCTCCCTCTCTGCACATCTGTTGCATTTAAGTACCCATCAGGCACACTGCAAACTACACATGGCACCTTAAGTATATTTTGCCAGTGCCTCTTGTTACATGCTCTCCCTCTACTGGATATGATGTGTATGTGCATATCCTTGTGACTGATTTGTGTATCTTGTGTTTCCTCTCAGGTGGATCTGGTTGGCCTGATTAAAGGGGAAAACCCATAGAGGGGGGGCAGGGACTTTGGCTCACTCTCTTTTATCTTCCAGCCTTGACAGCAGCTGTGGGGTGGTGACTGCTATGATTTAGACTTGTGCCTTTGTTATTTCTGTTTGTTGGGTGGGTCCAATCGTCGTATTTCTGCGGCTTTATTTCTGTTAAGCTCCTTTCCCATGGCACAAAAAACCCACTAACACCCGCTAATATCTGGCTTTTTATGTAATGGGTTTAGGGGCCTTTTAATTGGTTTCCGGCCCAGCTGAAACTTCTCCCGGTTAGAATTCCTTCAGTGTTCATTGTTCAGGAGGTTTTTACTGGGAGCAGAATTGTCTCCAGAAGTCTCTTCCTCTCCAAAACAAACAGACCTATTGATACAGTATGTTCATCAACAGCATCTTCAGTTATTACTATGTGCTAAGAGCTAAATTAACTTTAACGACCAGCTGCCCCTGACTTCTGAACCTACACCACTGGCCCCAAAATCAGTTGAAGCGCACCCAAATGAGTTTAAAATCTTTAAACTGACACAAAACAGACAGTAAACCTGTGGCCTTCATACCTGGCAGGCAGCCACTAATGTCCATTCACTCACTGTCTGTCTGCTGTAATCAAAGTTATATTATTGTTAAGTGATAATACAGAGACTTTTGTATTTTGCTTCATCATTTTGCAGCAGAGCTTTAAAAGCAGCCCTGATGTTCACTGTGATGGATTAACTATTTCAAGCATGTTTCTACAGGTTGATTTTCATACTGCAGTGAAACCAGTGGAAGATATTCAAATCATATTCAAAACACTATTGTATTCTTTGGAAAATGGGTGGAGGTGATACTGTGTATACATAATATACAGTTGTTCACACTTCCTGAGTGAAAATATTCACACCATTTGTCAAATGCGGGTAGGAACATTTGACAAATGATTTCTCTCACTCATACTGTATGTGGAACTGTCTCAAAAGAGATAAAAGAGAAGGCAGAACTGAAAAGTGATTAAGTATGTATAGTGCACAGAAAACCCAGTTCTGGAAATAAATAATTGGTAAAGTAATAGTGTTGCTTGATAATACTTATGAGCTTCATGTGAGCAGCCATTGACCAACTCTGGCCCTCTGTGCTGTATGTGCATGTCCCCACCTGAGCGGATGCCTTTGACAGGAAATGTGGCCTGAGCCAGGAAGTTGGGGTCTGAGAACATGTCCTCCTCGTTGACCACAAAACGCAAGAAGGTGAGTTCAGGCTCATACACTGTGAAAATTACAGCGTCTGCTGGGGATTTCCATACTGGATTCAGACCATTATCACCTGCAGGCGACAGAACAATAGCACTGTTAACATGATCAGAAATAATTTCTCACTTCAGTCTCATCTCTTCCTTTCCCCTCTTTCCGTCACGTCACCCTCCCCATCTCCCCCTCCTTACGGTAGACAATAGTCTTGAACTTCTCCTCTGTGTGACCACACAGCTCAATCTCCACAAATGGACTGGCGATGCTGCGGCCGGGCTTAGGAAGGTGTCTGGCAGCAATCACCTGCAGACAAACGCAACTGCTGTTATCAGGTTCTCTCCAGATGAACTAGCAAAATATCAATATGCTGCTATTCATACAGCAATAACTTACTTTATAACAAAGTAAAGATCAGCCATGATCATGCACCTCTCAAATGATGACACAGTGTGGCTGTCAAAGTATTACACTTGGCCCTAAACTTAATAAATCCCAAAACAATGTCTGTATACAAAGATGGACGACACTTCCTCCTACTGTGCAAAAATGAAGCCAAATATCCTGGATACGGGCACTGTCCATAGGTATATAATAATACCTAGATACCAGGTGTCAAGTTGGTGCCTGTTTATTCTAGTGGAGTTGCTCGCTTGGGGCATATGCCAAAAAAAAGTTTTTAGCTTCCGGGTTTACTTTACCCTTTGCTGAATATACGCAATGTTGTTTCCTCTGCTGACCCCGTCCACAAGTTCCCCCTCAGCTCATTGACTTTATATTGTGATGGTGTCACAGATCTTTATGTGCCAGGCGAGCAATTCCATTAGACTCTTCCCCTTGCTAAGTATTATTATACATCTATATGCAGCAGTGATCTCTGCAGTATCACGGTCCCGCACATTCACTATCGATTAATCATGAGCAGCACCATTCATCACAAGCATACCGATTGGCAATCAATTGACATCAACCCCCCTTTTAAGCATTAAAAAAAGCTAATTAAAACCAAAGTTATCAGAGAGATTAACACTGGAATATACATCAGCGTGATAAGAACTTTCTAAACATGTATTTGACGTGTAGCTTGATTTTTTGGTTTGGCCCATGTCCCATCCACTAACATGGAGGGGGCAAGGTTTACTGCCAACAGGGAGCAATCAACATGCTTTGGCTTCACGTTTGGTGAGCTGTCCTGTCGTCCATCTTTATATACAGTCTATGTCCTAGACTGGCCAAATCTGGCCTGCCATATTGTGCCAGATGGCCATCTAACCATCCCCTGATTCTCACTGAAAATAAATTGATTCACGCTGGTAATTTTTGCACTTAAAGGGCCACTGTGTAAAATGGGTTGAAAACCGTTGAAAACAGTGACATCAGTGGTCAAATTCTAGATTGCAGGGCTCACTCGCTCACCCCTCCCGTCGGGTAAATGACGGTGGCCTCGTAGGGACAAAAAGCCTTGCGCAGACACGAGTTTTTCAGGAGTAGGTCTATCTAGCGACGAGGTGAATGTTTATTTAGAAATCTAAACCATCTTACGATATTGTAATGAATCCCTCACGAGCAGGAGACCAGAGGAGCGTTCAGGAAAAAGGGCCGTTTATTTGAGCACTCCAAAAAATCCGGTAACACTCCAGGGGGTAAAAGACTCCGTCCCAAACTCTGACTCTTCTAGCGTGACACACACACTACATACACACATTCTCGTTTACAATACCAAGCAGGTACCCCCTCCCCCCTCTGCTCCACCAATCTCCAGCCCGCACACTGACTGACAGCGTAGCATGTAAACAGAGCTCAGCTGTTTATTTAGCCTAGCAATATCTCCGGACTATAGTAGCTGCAATGGACGACTTTGAACGCGATTTTGAAGAGTTTCTTGTAGCGGACACAGACCCAGAGCCATACCTGTTTGAGCCGGAGCATACAGATGAGGAACTCCATGTGTTTGATGCTGAGCGGGCGAGAAGAGAGGCTGAATGCACAGAATGGGATTCGGTGCTACTGCTACCATCGTTGGGGAGATATATCATCAGGAGGAAAAGCGCCGCAGAGAGTGCATCACAAGGAGTGAAGTTGCGTCTTCTTTTCCTCGCAGATGACGGTTCGGGTTCATTCTCTCCTGTTGCGTGGTAAGTGTGGTCCATTCGCAAACTTTATAACTAAAAAAACTTTTCACTACTCTCTGTCGACGAACTACTAACACTCTCTGCTGTTTCCTCCTCCTCCTTCCTTCCTTCCGCTGTCTTCGTTGGTTTATATATACACGCGAAATGCATTCTCTGGCTGGCTGGATTGTCCGCTCGGGCTGCCTTACATACATGGTGGCGCAAGATGGCGACCTCTCTAAAGCAACGCCCTTGCTATATATATATATATAAAAGCATAATTATAAGGCTACGAAAACCAAACGAATTTTATTTTATAGCGATTATACACTTATATAAGCATATTAATGAGTAGAATATTCAGATTCAGATTCAGATTTGACAATAAACCATGCCAAATATTACACACTGGCCCTTTAAATGTAAATAAGGTGCCAGAGTGCATTAAAATACATGAAAACGGAGCTTGTTTATGTACATAAAAAAAAATGCCAGGGAAGGATCCCCGGACCTCCTGACAAAGATCTGGGCTAATTATTCAAATCTTAATTATTAATGTTTGCTTATTAACTGGCCCTTGGTCTACTGTTATTTTGCAAAAGTGGCCCCTGGGCAAAGCAAGCTGAGTATCTCTGTACTGAAGCAACCTCATAATGATGATGATAATGATGATGATGTATGTGTTAGCCAGTTATTTTAAAAAAAATATGTGTGTTTATTTACAGACATACCCTAACTGCAATGTCGTACTTGACCTTCTTCTTCTCCTGGTAAGGGTCGTAGTTATCAGCGCGCATTAGCTCCGGCTGCAGCACATAACCCGTACGTCCATTCAGACTGAAGAGGGCACTGTTCAGTTGGGTGTATTTATCTGGGTGGACACATACACATTATATAAAGCTCCGCTCTACATATGTGCCATATAACAAGGCTGAAAACACAGTTTCACTTTACCTTTAGGCAGCCAGTATTGAAATTGTTGTAAAAAGTGCATACACTCCTCATTACAAATCCATATAAAACACTTGCAAGTACTGTCTGCTCTGTCTCTCTTTCTCCCCCGTTCCCACCTCAGGACTCTTTCCCTTATTTTAATGAAAGTTCACATAACCCACCACCTACAATAAAAGGCCCACGTAAAAGAAAAAAAAAAAATCAGTATCAGTTTAAGTGTACATTATATTTCGAATATTTTCACAGCATTACTTTGCTGTCAGACAGCATTTTCTGTCAGGAAACTGAAGCTGTTATCTCAAAACCACCAGTCTCTGTTGACAAACATGGTAGTGTTAGACCACGGGAGTCGTTGGCCTACTGCTGCCACTGTTAGTTAGTGTATAAAGTAAAGCAATGAAAGTATTACAAATATAGCATACATGTTAACTGATATTAATTTTTTTAAGTATATTTATTTAACAGACTTCAAAGCAAGTAATAGACAGTGCAGGTACTTGTTGCAGCAGTCTGACATTTTTCTGGAGTGTTGAATTTGTCAACCCATAGACAAACATAGAAACAAACAACGCATTACGAACCAATCACCCTGAAATCACCCTCCCACCCACCTTCCCAAATGTCCTAATGGGTACAGATCACACTTTCTTGAGTGCCAGAAGAGATAAAGAAGAAGGGAATACATAAATAAACAAATAAATAAACAAAATAAAGGATTAGGATTAAAGGTTAAATGATTTAATGTCTTTTCTCCACCTAGGAAAAATAAAGTACACAGTCAGATGATCTGTGAAAAGATTCCACAAAACTTGGGACCCCTTTCTCTACCATATTATTCCTCTAACTTAGTGAGGATCTGCATATCAGGAACTGTGATGAGCAACACAGGGCCCACCAGGGGACTGTCCTCCCCTCCTTTCTGTCTACTCTTTACACCTCTGACTTCAGTCATGCCACCTGCAGATGCCCACTGATGACTCTGTCATTGTGAGGTGTATCACTGTACAACTGTCTGTCTGCAGGACTAAGGCTGCATTCACACCACATCTGGCACTGCAGCAATTAGCCGCAGGATTGTGCGGTGGTGTGGGAATGTCACCTAAATGGCCAATTTGTGGGAGAGTGGGGGGCGGAGAGACAGCATATCTCCCTATCTACGCAACAGAGTATTTGTTTATGTATTTGTTTAAGTTTGTTTAGTGTAGTGGTTAGAGCACTCGTCTTCCAGGAATCCTGCTGGGGACTACGTCAGCAAAGGCATGCGGTCGCAAAAGAGGTTCCCACTGCCGAATCAAACCGGATCAGATTAATCTGAGCCCAGCCCGTCGTAGACAGGAGGTTACAGACGTAAAAGCGGATTCATTTGTTTAAGTTTGTTTATTTTGACTTAAAAGATGTGTAGAATTCCTTTTGATTATCGTTACTGTAGTATCTTTACTATGGAGATTGATTTGTCTCAGTATTATTTGTGTGAACAGATCAAAAATCCGTATGTTAATGTGTCATCTGTAAATATAAAACACCTTCCACAGATACAAAAAATTGTAAACTCACAAAACCATTTTGCAACTTTTATGAACATGAATATAGTTTGAATATAATATATTAAAGCTATAGTTGGTAATCCTGTTCAGAAACACTTCTTGTTATACTGGGTGAAATGGTCCTTCCATCCTGAGAGTAGTCAATACATAATGTGTTCAGAAAAAGGGACGAAAAAAATCCAACCTCTGTGGCAGCTGCAGGCCTGTAAAAACTCTGACCAATCCCTGCCATTCGGTGCGAATGGAAAGAACCAATCAGATGCCTTCATGTCTCGTCCTGCCCGAGCCCCCCTCTGTCCCTCCCTCCCTTCTCCCTACGTGCACTCATCACGTATATTCAGCACACTCGTCAGCAGAAATACCGAGTTAGCAGGAGTTTGCTGAACAATGGCAGAGAAAATGCAGCCAAAAGTACCACTTCCAGTGTTACTTGTAACGGCTCGCCACACTAAACAGGCTGAGAAAAGAAAGTCAGAGGCAGAAAAGGCTGCGACAAAAAAGGCTTTGGATAAAGCGAGAGGACAAACCAGACATCAACATCGGTGCAGCTTTTGAACGGTGGAGACAACTGAGGGAGCTGAAGGGCCTGAAAAGTGATGCAGAGGTTGCTGTCTTTCTGTTAGACAGGTAATTATTTGTTTGCTTCAGGGGGATTTGTTATTTTACTCGGCTCTCCTCTGCCCTGCTGACTCCTACTGCAGGATGCGCGTTCAAGTGGGGCCGTGGCTTTGGACGGAGCACTGACGGGAGGGGGAGGAGGGGGTGGAGCTTAGAGGAGGTGCCGCTTTCAAATCTTGCTAGCTCTCCAACATTACCAACTATAGCTTTAATATTCTATCGGCATCCCCTGCAGCTCTACCACCACAGCCCAGACACACTACACACTTTCAAATGATTGGGAGCAGTGGTGTTTTTGCTGCTGTGAATGCAGCCAAAGCCTCCTTTAATCCCTGTATCCACCCTGGGGGAAGACTGGAGTTCACCTGGTTGGCGGATTGGAGTGGACTGGGAACACAAAGGCCCTCTACAAGAAGTGCCAGAGCTGGCTCTACTTCCTGTGGTGGCTCAGAGACCTCAACTTCTAAGATGCTGGTCCTACCAGCCTCTGGTGGCCATCATTATCTTCTATGTTGCTGCGTGCTCAGGACGGAGCATAAGGTGGAGAGACGCTAAGAACCTCAACGAGATACTTAGAGAGGCCAGCAGAGCAATCCCCTCAACGAGGTTCTAGTTGAGAAAGGAGTCGGCCAGGGATTTATATCTCCATGGAGTTCCACCGACTGAGTAGTTAGTGGAATGGGAGGATGCTGAGATCCTACTGGACTTGCTAACTGGACTTAATAATTATATTTTCTGTAACTTCTGGCACAATGCAGTACGGTACATCTCTTTCACTTTTAACTTATAATTACATTCATTTTGCAAACGTTACTGCCATTTGTGCACTTGTATGCACATGCTTGTACTTGAGTTTGACATCTGTTTTTGCAACCTAGCCCCACTGTTATCTTATTCACTGTGTGAGCTGTATACTTCGACCGCTATCCAAGCCTACTGGAAGCGTCATCTCTGGTCACGAATGTAAGGTTTGCGCTGAGAAGTCTGTTCAAGTCACGGAGTGCACAAAGGTCAGACATGGGGCTAGTGTGTCCCCTACAACATGTAAAGATGGACAGACAAGAGCACAAATGTTGTATGGACCCCCTACATTTTCCTCTACAGTTGTCCTTTCCAGAAGCTCAGCCCAGATAAACTACTGTACCTGCAGTCTGGTAGTTGAGAGCCACCATGTGACTGCCAACGGCCCACAGTGAGTAAGGGTCGTAGTTGGAGGACTCCACACGCTGGCCTTTTGGGTAGATGCGACTCAGAGCCTTGCGGTTGTAGCGCAGGAAGTCCTTGGTGCGACTCTTTCCTGGGATCTTGTTCTCCACGAAGGAGCGGATCTCTTTATAGCTGTAACTGTCTGTGGAGCCAAAAAAGAGCGATCACTTGAGAAGTACAGGTTGAGTTGATAACAGTTTCATGCCATATCAGTTGATACCAACAGACCAATAAACAGGACTGAAACTGTGGACATTTAATATACCTGTGGTTATACTTTCTTTATCTTTAGTGTGTGACCTCACATTTGTTGGTAGGTAGGTAAGGGAAAACTGCTGGGTTTGATTTTTGGGTCAAGCTTGCTGCCAGTGATAACTATGTACCAGGCAGTGGGACATGTCATTAGCTGGTTGTTAGCTGATGATGCTACACACACAAGTTATAAATGTGAATAATAAATAATATGAATATATTATATGCTGTTATGGTTATCAGTTACAGGCATCAAGTTACTGTTGTATAGACATTATATGTGTCCAGAAATGGTTGCCGTACTTTCTTAGCCCAAAATCGCCTCATATCTGGGAAGCCCACAATGAATAAAAAGGGGTTGCTAGGTCTTGGTTGCACAGTTTGAAAGTTGGGTCAAATTCTGGATTGAGTTGCACAGGTCTACTCCTGGACAGAAGCAGTCTGTGAAATATGTTTAATTGGATCAAACTATTCCTGACACATACGTAGGATTTCATCCATCCAATTTAGAGGGCTATATAGATACAGAAGTGGTTCTGGGACACATCGCTAAACCTTCTCAGCGTCACGAGACCAACTCAACAAAACACCAGTTATTGAGAGCATGCCCACTTGATGACCCTGTAAACTTGCCTACATTCTTTAGATGGATTTATAGTTGTGCTTCAGCTCTATGCACAGCCTACATTGTAGCCTACATGTGTGGCCTACACAGTTGTGAGCATTTACATTTTATGCTGTGGTGTGTCTGTGTGACCGGGGCCCCAAAAATAGGTAAAAATTTATATAAAATTATTAAACCATCATCATTAAGAATTTTTTTCCCCAAATATTGTAATAAAGTTAATGATCTCTTTGTTTTTACTTGTTTTTGGCAGTAAAATTTAAATATCCCCATTGACCAAAAAGTAACCATCCATATTGACTGACCACCCCCCTGTATCTGCATGAAATGGTTTGGTCCTGCCTTAGCGCACTGACGGTGACGGTGCCTAGCAGCAGTCAGCAGTTGTGCTAGAACTCTACAGTCACTATCATGCTACCTAGTACTAAAAGAAAATCCGGTTTTCAAAAAAGGAAAGAGCGAAAGGAGAGAGAGGAGAGGCAAAAGAAAGGGTGTCAATATATGAGCCAGTCTTTCTCCAAAAAAGGTGGGTAGCCTATAGTTAGTTTAATGTCCATATTGAAATAAGCTAGCTACAGACTAGTGTTAGCCTGTATTTCACTCCTTTTTAAAGAGGCAACAGATAGCATCCCTTCCTAAATATATCATTATGAAAATAATGTGGGTTGCACAGGGTAGTGGCCACAGTAAAATCAGACCATCAGCGTTTACATAGGCTTTACAATGGCTTTGCAATAAGCTTCTGCCACCGGTGCCGAAATTTTGTGGGAAAAATCTGCTTTACGGCAAGAAACGCGTCATGTATTGCGAAATTGGTCGGTCAGCCAGTCAGGTCCTTCTGAGGAGTTGGGCATGAGATAGTTGAGTCAGGAGCACAATGGCAGACAGACAAAGTTTGGAGATAAGTGAAAAACGGCCTAGCAAAAGAAAAGGAGCTCCTCTGTCTGAGGAGGCAAAGAAGAGCAAAAAGGAGTGTGATAAAAGAAGAGGAAAAACAAGAGTAAACCTCAGTCAGGTGTTCAAGAGATGGAGGGAGCTCCGTGACCAAAGAGGCTTCAACACCAGTGTCCTGCTAGCTTTCTTTGTAATGGATCAGTAAGTAACACGGCTAAATGTTAGCTAGATGAGAGAGGACTGTACTGTACTGGCTGCTAGTTCATTCCTAGCTGGCCAGCATCGCAAATCACCACAACCAGGGACCAAGTAGCGAGTGTTGGTCAGCTGACATCCTCGTTGCCATTCTACGGCAGCCCTCGAAGAGTGATACCCCCCTCCCTTCCTTCTGTTCTCTTCTCACGGAGGCAACTATCGACGGACATCGCCCAGCTAAGTTATGCCCAGCTGTGAACACTTTGTTTCCCATTCAATTTGAGCTCCAACCGGCCGCGTCGTTTCCATACGGTACCATTTATTCTAGAATCCGGACTGTTTACATGTGCATATTGGTATAATTATAAATACAACATTGTGTTGAGTGACATGCCAGTTAGCATCATTGCAGAGAGTCTGTGGGAATTTCTCTCTCTCTTGCTCTTTTTTTTACCATTACAAAAAAGAAAACGAAATATTTTTTAATGACAGAAATTCAAACAAATTTATTTTTCCACATAATGATTATAATGAAACAAGCACAGCCTCCAACTGTCTGTACTGGATGCTGGACAGTTGGAAACAGTAAGTAGCCTAACTCAGCCTGTATTAAAGTTACAGGCAATATTAAAATAATCCGGTTAGATGCTTTCATTTAGATTGAATTATGGCTGTTAAATAACATCTATAGATACAGACTTAAAAAAAAATTCTGCTGTTTTCATTATTTTGAGATGATGATCTTAATTTATTTCGAATGAAAAGTTAATATACATTTAAGTTATTTTTTTTAAGTCTTTCATTGATGTTAAGAGAATTCTCCATTTTGGCCTTTAGCACATTTTTTATGGTGGCTTTTAATCTTGCATCAAATAGTGAATAGCATACTCTATGCAGACAGTTGCATGTACAACTCACTAGCAGTAAATATGGTATTGGTAGTATTGAACTACAAGAAGCAAGACAGTTGCAAGCCTTCAAAGTTAGTTATGTAAAGCTTTTAATGGGTCAGTTAGGTCCTAGAGATGTGGTGACAGCTGTGTAGGGGGGGCCCAATGTTTTTTTTTCATGGGGCCCCAAATTCCTGGCAGCGCCCCTGGAGGTGTATGTCAGTCAGGGTACACATCTCCGCAGATCCTACGCAGTAGGTACGGCAACAATTTAATGCAGAAGCATAAATCCAGCTACAAGCTTCTGTGGAGCACTAAACAGTGATGATGGCTGGACAACTGAGCGAGCCAGATCATGTAATATAGCCCGATACAATACTATGTAGATATAAGACAAGGTCAAGTCGTTGAGTATGTGCTCATTGTTTGGGTAAGAGTAGAATTCAAGGGTGGTTTAAAGGTAGGCCAGGATTAGACAATGGTGTCATCTTTCAGAAACCTCAGTAGATTTATGAGGGCACAGCCTCTTCAGGGCAGGATAGATGATTCGTCTTATTTCCTCAGGAGCTCCCAAACGATTTAGACTATACTAATGTTATGGTAGTGGACTAACGAGCAAATAACCACAAGATATGTAACAACCGAAACAACAGTAACTTGATAGACTGTTGTGGTGTGGATGTACGCTATGCAAAATTTTGTGTATTTCTAAATTTAGATCGGCGTAACAGAGGAAGCTGTCTAGTCTTTACATCTCTCCATGTGGTAACATCCTGTTTACTGGGGAACTTTGAGTTGTGGTTGAAGAACAGTAAAGGTAGATCTTCACTGAATTAGGTGATGTGCCTCGGCTCAAAACATTCAGTTTTCCTGTTTTTGCATTTCAGATTTTTTCTGCTAAAAAGTCTTCACAAATGCACTGTCTTCTCACTGGTCACCTGTAGGCCCATTACCTGTAGCCTATATTACAACTTGTATGTCGTGACACATTAATTGCATTTCTTTGTGTAATGGATTATAGTTTTAAGAAATTTGTAAGGAAATTTTTATTACTTATCTGAATCTGCAGAGTAACTACAGCTGTTAAATAAATACAAGTAGAGAACAGAACAGCATAAGATAGAAATACTCGAGATAAGGACAAACACAACCCTGATTCCAAAAAAGTTGGGACGCTAAATAAAACGTAAATAAAAACAGAATGCAATGATTTGCAAATCTTTTTGTTTTTATATTCAGTTGAATACAGTCCAAAGACAAAATATTTAAGGTTCACACTGATAAGCTTTTGTTTTTGTAAATATACCCTCATTCTGAATTTGTTACAAAAAAGTTGGGAAGTGCAGGCATCTAATTCAGAATGAGCGTTCATTTGCAAAAAACAAGTTTATCAGTTTGAACGTTAAATATCTTGTGTGTGTACTATATTCCATTAAATGTCGAAAAGCATTTCCAAATCACTGCATTCTGTTTTTATTGAAGTGTTTTCCCCCACATGTAATTTGAATCGAGGCATTTTTGAAATTATGAAATGGTACAGGGCTGTAAGTTAATGTTCCACAACATAAACCAGTAGACAGAACATGATGGACTTACCTGCCCATACAAAGATAACAAAACCAAAAATAAATAACTTAGCATCATGTAAATAAGTAAGAGTAGAATTAATTCATTAAATCAAGAGAAAAAAAATTAAGGTTGGAATGAGGAAGAAATAATTATGCCGCTTAAGTCCAATTCCTCTGGGATGTCAGATGAGTAGAGTCAGGTTTGGTGTGGAGTTTTTTCTAAAAGGCGATGAAGGGACCCACATCTTTTTAACTTCATCCAACTTTTAATTTAAAGCTAATGTGATTCTCGTCGTTTTTATTTAGGTTTTACACAGCGTCCTAAAACTGTACTCAAGTACAAATCATGAGTAAATGTACTTAGTTACTTTCTGCCATTGCTGCCAGGAGATAGTTAGCTTAGCTTTGTTTAGCATAAAAACTAGAAGCTGGGGGATACAGCTAGAAGCTGGAAGCTTGCTTCTGTCAATAAGAACAAACCTTTTTTCAGTCACTTTCCAGGACAGGAAAGCCCTTTGAAAGCTCTATGGCGGAAACTATCGAGATTATCTAGCATCAAGTCTGCCAGGAGGTTTTATTTGAACATATCACTGTTACTGTGCCTGCTGGTTAGTTAGCTAGCAGGCCGGTTAATGAAGCTGTCTCCTCTTTAGCTACACAATTTATTCAGCCCATTCTGACTTGACAGATTCTACACTTGGACATACAGATGTGTCTCTTTGTCTCTTATGTGTTATTACGTTAATAACTCCTGGTGTATTTTCTTACAAATATCTTATATAAAGAATACTGTACTAATAAAATGAACTATAGACACCCAAATAATGCAAGTGGCAAAGTTCAATTATTGCGGTCTGAAAAACATGATAATTACACACAGAGAGTGAACACGTTAAATACAGGGTGCATAAAACTACTATAGCTATAGAAAACCTGATATTAATATACACACTGTTATGATACAAAGCTAGTTGAAACTTGGCAAAGTTTCCCTTTAATCATACTGAGAGAATGTCTCACTAAGTAGATAATATCTGAAATTTAAAGTAATGTTAAAACTAGCCTGTTCTTAAACTTAACACATTCAGACTGTTTGCGTTTGCATATTTCCACTGCAAAGCTCTGGTAAAGTTTGTTAACTGTAGCTGTTCTCGCATCATCATCCTGCTTGTGTTCACAGGTGTTTGTGTTCAGTATGTGCATGTGTTTACCAAAGCGGTCCTTCTCCTTGCTACGTGGCTGACAGTAGACCACTAGGTCCGACATCTCCATGGCAACCTCCGCCTTCTTCTCCACTTCCTCCTGCTGTCTGATCTGAGATTGGACAGAAAAACAGCCACTTCCTGTTTGCACAGTGATGCTGCAAGACCACCAGTAAAACACCCCGTTGTGGTTAAACAGTATGTAGTCTGTTTTCAATCTCATACTGTCCTTGGATTTAGTCTGAAGTAGTATGACACAGACTGCCAACATGTAAAACCACAGTTTATAAATACCAGATGTTCCCTCTACATGTATCACTGTATAACATGAGATACTAACCTCTTGTTCCCTGTTATACTGCTTGCTCATCTCTCTCTGAGTAATGTCCCAGGCCACTTGGTACCATTCAAACAGCTCCTCCAGAGCATCTGCTGCCAGGTCAAACTGCAGACTGTCCTGCTCCACGTCCTGCAGGGTCAACACGTTGGGCTTCCCATTTTTACCATTCTTCACTAGAAACAAGGGGAGAGGACAAGAGGCACAGTGAGGGAGAGTGAGGAGGGATGAACAACTCCCATATTTGTATATAAACAATGCAAATTCAAATTCCCATTTTGACTTTGGAATTCAGCTGATTTTTACAGATTAAACCATGGGAAGACATATTTGTGATGCAGCATGTGCAGCACTCCAGATGCAAAGACCTAATTCTTTAATGTGGGAATAGCCTAAATGGCCTGCAAATAGATAATTCACAGTCACTGGCTAACCCCTTCTCTGAAAGTTCTTGCTGTCAGGAAACTTCAGTTTTGGAATCATCTCTCATGCTATTTTCATATTTTCCTTTAATGGTACACTTTGGGGTTTGTGATCACTAGAGGAGCAATGCTTTAATGACCAGATTGCAAGTGCATGCACACAAAATACAAACAAAAAGTGAAACTCATGAGTATATAACACACCAGTGGCTTCATGCTCTTTCTACTCATTGTGTTAGTAGTGGAAGGAAATTAAGTAATGTGCCAGACAAAAGCTGGGATGAAGATGCTTTTTCTTTTTCTTTATGTATATTTATAAACACTGAACAAAAATTGAATGCAACTCTTTTGTTGGTTCCATTTTTCACAATTTTAAGTTAAAGGTCTAAGACTTTTTCATGTAGTCAATAGATATATTTCTCTCAAATTTTGGTCACAAATCCTTGACAGTGAGCACTTCTCCTTTTCTAAGATCATCCATCCCCCTGACAGGTGTGGCATATCAAGATGCTGGTAAACTGCACCATTAGTACAGAGGTGTGCCTTAGGATGGTCATGATAAAACGCCACTCTAAAATGTGCAGTTTGATCACACAACAGAATGACACAGATGACCCAAGTTTTGAGGGAGCGTGCCATTGGCATGCTGACTGCTGGAATGTCAACCAGAGCTGTTGCCAATGAACTGAATGTTATTTCACTACTTTAAGATGTCTCCAATGTCGTTTTCGTGAATTTGGCAGTACATCCAACCGCCCTCACACCTGCAAGATCCTCTAAGATCAGCCACCTAAACGGCTGATGCAACAACTGGTTTGCAAAACTGCTTGAAACATTTCAGGGAGGCTCATCTGCATGCTAATCATCCTCAGGGTCTTGACCTGACAGCAGTTCGTCATCATAACAGACTTGTGCCCTTGTGAAGCGGGTTTCAAGAAAAAAAAAACACTAAAGACATCTTATGGTAGTGAGATGAACATTTAGTTTATAACCAGTATCTCACAGGGGACTATCCTAACTCCTTTTTCATGAAACCGACTGATGGAAATGAGGTATATGAAACCATCAAGAAGCTGAACAACTCTCGTACAGCTGGTATGGACGGAATCTGTAGCAAAATCTTGATAGCAATAGCCCCTGCTGTCGCCAAACCACTTGCATATTGTATAAATCTATCATTTCTCTCTGGCGTGGTGCCGAAGATGACCAAAATTGCAAGAGTAACACCAATTTATAAATCTGGTGATAAAAATAGTATCACCAACTATCGTCCAATATCTGTCTTGCCTGCTATCTCAAAGATTTTCGAGAGAGTGTTTTATAACAGACTCAGCAAATATCTTGAAAAGCATAATATACTCACCAGCTCTCAGTACGGTTTCAGAAAAAAGAATACAACTTGTATGGCAATTTTAGACCTTATAGAAAAAATTGATGACACTATTGATCGAGGGAACTGTGGAGTGGGTGTTTTTCTGGACCTCTCAGAGGCCTTCGACACCATCGACTTTAACATCTTACTGGGGAAATTACACCACTATGGTATCAGAGGACTGGCCCTCAAATGGTTCAGTAGCTATTTACATTGTAGACAGCAGTATGTTGACATATACAACTATCAATCTCAAAAAATGAATGTCAAGTATGTTGACATATACAACTATCAATCTCAAAAAATGAATGTCAAATACGGGGTCCCCCAAGGTTCAATTTTGGGACCATTGCTCTTCATCCTTTATATTAATGATTTTGTTACTTCCTCTAAATTACTGCATAAAGTTATATTTGCTGACGATACAAATTTATTCCTGTCCCATAACAACTCATATGAGCTTCAAGATCTATTTAATGCTGAACTACAAAAAGTAGATACCTGGTTTAAATGTAATAAATTATCGCTCAGCAAGACTAACTTCATTGTATTCCACTCTAACAAAAAACAGTGGATCATATCCATCTCAAGATTGATGGAAAGGAGTTGACAAGAGTAAAGTCAACAAAATTCTTGGGGGTCCTCAAAGATGAGTCACTCAACTTCAAATGTCACATTGAGCATCTGTTAACTAAATTGTCTAAATATGTTGGTCTATTTTTCAAATTTCGATATTTCCTTCCTTTACCTGCTCTCCTTATCTTATACAAAACCTTGTTTGAGCCTCATATCAATTATTGTAATATTATTTGGTGCAACACCTTCCCTAGTCACCTGAAGAAATTAGAAAGTTTACAAAAGAAAATTATACGAGCCATGACCTGGTCTGGTTATAACACTCCCACACGTTCCCTCTTCCACAACTATAATCTCCTGAGGCTTGCTGAGTTCAATGTTCATCAAAATGCTTCTACAATGTACCAAGTTGTCCATAACTTGAATCCAAGACTCTCCAAGCTCATCCCAGTCAGCTGCCCCACGCATATTTATAATAACATAAACATAACAAGCATAACAACCAGGGGGCCGCAGATCTGGAATGGGCTCAATAAGAGTCTGAAAACATCTAAATCCATCTCTGTTTTTAAGAAGAAACTGAAACAAAAAATGCTTAATTCATATGTATAGTATCCATCACTGATCTGGGAATGTATGTTGATTTGTCCTGTGTGTTTTTGTTTTGTGTCTGCAATATGTTTTGTCTTTGTAACATGTCTTGTACCATGTCACTGCTATAGATCTTGACTCATCTTCCTGATCAGGCTCCCGCCATAAGCTTTAAATAGCTTCATGGGAGACCTGGCACTCCACACAACTGTGTCTTGTACTTGTGTAACTGTTGACACATGTTGATTCTGTGTGGTGTGCAAATAAAATCTGAAATCTGAATCTGAAACAGCAACTCTGGTGGACATTCCTGCAGTCAACATGACAATGGCATGCTCCCTCAAAACCTACGACATCTGTGGCATCGTGTTGTGCAGTGTTAATTTTTGGGACGAAAACTATGACCAAAGTTTTTCATCAACGATCTAAAAATATATCTTGATAACAAAAACTTAAATGAAATTTAACAAATTTACGACCAAAATTTGAGAGAAATATATCAATTGAGTGCAAGTCAAGATCTTTAACGTTTAACTTGTATATATATATGTATATACATATTAATTCAGTTGTTTACCTGGGAAACGCAACATCAGTGTAGGATAGTAAAAACTTGTGTTTGCACTCAACCTCAGGGTTTTGTGGATGTAAAGTATGCAGCAGACACTAAAATAACTCACAATTTTGGATGTTGCACTTGGAGATGTCCACAACACCCTTGCAAAGTTCACCAAGTGGGTTGTCTTCCATGTCCTGTTTAAATACACATCACACACACGCAGAGATTATTTTTAGTCAGTTGCTATGCTGATTGACCTCCATTTAAACTGTGATTTAAACTCTAATCTTCACCTGTCCTTTGGTCTCAGGTTTGGTGCTGCTGGACACTTCCTCTACATAGTTAGATGGGAAGTACAGCTGCAACTTTCCACCATGGTCACCTTTCCACCTGTAGCGAGTAGAACAGGGAGAGCAATGTAAACAGTCTTATTTGTTCTTGTGTGGTTTTGCAGTTGGCAATGCTAGCCAAATATATGCAGATGAATATGCATGATGCTGGGAAATAAAGTGACTAATAAGACTCAGAACCAATCTTTGATGAAGCCTGTTGCTTTCCATGTGTGTGGGTGGACTCACCATCCATCACTTTCCTTTGTTACGTTGTGTATCAAAGCTCCTTTACTGAAGTTGAGCTCATCTGGCCTTTCAGCCTGGTAGCTATATATAGCCTTGACTGTACTTTGAGGCTAAAGGAGACAAACGCACACAATCATGAATGTCTTTACTAAAGGAAACCGCACAGGAGAACAGACAGCCCTGGCTGACAGAGTATAGTGTTGTATACACACCAGTGAGGGCTCAATCTCGTTAGGTTCCACATATGTCTTCACCTCATACAGAGAGGCACAGCCTTTCTCCTGTGTTAGCACAATACACTGTTAGGTACCGATCAGTGCAGATGACATGTTTTGAAACATATCTGATATTAGTATTAGACGTACAGTAGCAGGACTTAAACATTGAGCAAAATAAAAGTGGATGAATAGGACACATTGGTGACAATAATTTTAATTTTTTCTGGCTTGTTGGTTACACGTCTGTAAAATATGTTGATTCAAACTATTTGTCTTTTCTATTACTATTTGCTGTTGTTGTGTTTGTTTGTTTCTACAGGAATTCTTAACATTGTCTCTAGTCTCTGTATGTTTCCTACAGTAACTCACTGTGCTGAAGTGGTCCACCAGCTCAGGGGTGACTGGGTAACGTAGCTTGATCTTGCGATACAGTGGCTTCTTCTTGAAGTAGTTGACCAGCTCCACGAGGCTCTCAAACTCTGTTGTGGTGCCCAGCAGATACATGCTGCCCTCCTTCTGGATCCGACAGTGTTTCACCTTACCATCACCTCTGAAAGACAGAGATGATCAATACAAAAAAAAACCAACAAAAAAAACAAAGAGAAATAAAATCTTAGGTGTCATTGCACCTGAATGTGATGGCAAAAGAGTCTGGTTCTCCTTCTCTCTGCCGGATGAGGAACGCTCCATCTCTAGGAATCCTCAGCAGGTAATCCTCTGCCTGACCTCTGCTTAGGTTGCTGTAGAACCACCTGCACAACACACACACACACACAACAGTTATGTATTAGTGTATGTGTGTGTGTTATCAAAAATACAAGTATTCTATCATATGTCAGTGGTATTAGATGACACTACAATATGCCGCTTTGACAAAAGAGGTATTGTTCCTTTAATGTCAGTAACGTTTATACAAATGGATTCAAAATAAAGTGAAGAAAGAGAGAGGAGAGAGACTTACTGACCTTTTGTGGGTGTATGAGAGTGGAAGTGAAAAATAGAAGGCATGCATGTGCAGTTGACACAAAGCAAATGTGAGAGGTGAAGCTATACCAAACCAACATCAGTATGAAAATCATTCATTGTACCCTCTGAACACATTGTAGAAGCAACTTCAGGTGCTCGTCAGTGGGATGGGAAAATTCTACGGCCCTTGGTGATTATGAAACCTGATCAAATCCCACTGTATGAACAATGATGATTGTAATGAACTTCACACCAGCACAGAACCGAAACTCCACTCCTCCTGGGGGTGTTGAGTTAAACATGGCTACCAGCAGAGATGGGAGTAAGTTACACAAGTGCAAGTTTCAAGTCTTAAGTTACTCTGGTGAGAACCAAGTCAAAATAAGTCTCTGCTGTGGGCCTAACTCAAGCATGACAAGTCAAGTTATTGTTCAGATGAAGCAAGTCACAACTTGGTAAGTTGGTAACATATACAGTTCTGATGATCTGGTCAAACCTTAGCTTTCTAGCTTGTTTTGGTAGAGGAATTGGGATGTTGCAGTTGTCATGTCACTGACTTCTCAATATCTGATACAAATATTTAATTAAATTAGAATTACCACCTGGTGGATGTATGCCTCCACGAACCTGTCAAATGTCATCACTTCATCATTTTGTTCTATTCGACATTTGTGTGAAATTTTGTCACCATTAGCATATGAATTCCTGAGTTATGGCCACAAACATGCTTTGTGAGGTCACAGTGACCTTGACCTTTGACCACTAAATTTCTAATCAATTCCTTTTTGAGTCCAAGTGAACGTTTATGCCAAATTTGAGGAAACTCCCTCAAGGTCTTTTGAGATATCGCATTCACAAAATGAGATGGGCACATGGTCAGAGTGACCTTGACCTCTGACCACCAAATTCTAATGAGATCACCGTTGAGTCAAAGTGGGCATTTGTGGCAAATCTAAGAAATTCCCCAATGGCGTTCTTCAGATATCAAGTTCGCAAGATTGGGATGGATGGACGGACAACCTGAAACATAATGCCTCCTACCACAGCTATCGCCAGCGCGGAGGCATAAAAAAAGACAAGTCCTTTCGTGTCATTTGTCTCAAGTCTAAGTCAAGTCTCAAGTCATGAATACCAACTAAAAGTCAAGTTAAGTCTTTTGTCAATGTGAGTCAAGCAAGTCTCAGGTCCTAAAATTTGTGACTTGAGTCCGACTCGATTCAAATCAAATCATGTGATTCAAGTCCCCAACCTCTGGTTACCAGGTCTCTGTAGCTCGCTCCTCATTTGTACTTGAGGCTACATTAGCAGCTGTTAGCATAACAGACCCAAATCCCTGAAAAAATTGCTGCTGGGCAAGTTGCATTGTGGATAATGCAGGCACTAGGTGTAAATGAAGAAGATGAATGTGTGAAATAAAAAAAAGACAGTGTATTGCTCTGCTGCATTAAGTCTGATCCTTTCTTTTAAACTGTCCATTATGAGTCCAACAGGAGGAGTATTAAGAGAACAGTTTCCCATACACCATAGACCATCGCAGGTTAAAAGTCAGCCTTTGCCACTCTAGTAACTTAACCATGACCAAAATTACAGGTGAATCTTGGTGTTTTGGTGGCAACCTTACCAAACAACAAGATAATACATGTAAGTAAAACCTATTTGAAGGTGTTGGAGGCCACATACTACGCTAAGCTAAACATATCTGCAACCTACAATATCTCAGTACTAGACACAAAAAGACTAATTTATATAATCATATCATTAATCATAATAAACAATAGTATTTGTTGGCTTAAGAGTGAAAAAGTGTTTTCCCTAAATGGGAATATAGAATGAATGCTTTCATGTACAAAAATGTTATCAAGATATCATAATTAATCACTAGCTTTATTTGAATGATTTTTAGTGTATTAAGTCTCCTGTGATGTATCAGACTCATGTTTGTTCATATAATACAAACCCTTCTTGTAGATGTGGGTTGGGCTGTGGTACAGGGTCAGTGAGGCGCAGTTCAAAGTCTTGGCAGCGCAGCGGGTTTTCTCTGTAGTGCTGGATCACGGCGTACACGGTGGCAAAATGCAGGTTTGGCGTCAGGTAGTAGTAAGTGTGTCCCCCCTCTGTGCCCGAGCGGATACGACAGTGCTGGACCCTCCCACTGCGCCTGAAATACATGCAGAAGACGCATGCTAACAGCAACATACAATTGATGAAAATATATTACACTTTTGCACAGTCTACAATTTAGCTCCTGACCCTGCGGTACTTGGATATAGTTTGGGAATTCAGATACTGCCGAATAATTTGATTTTGGTGATTTAAATTCAAATTAGAATGGTGAAATGAGTTGACCCATGACAACAGGTTAGGAAGGTTTTCCCCAGACTGGAATATGTTGAATCACAAACTTGCACTACACTTGAGCTTGGCTTATTATATACAGTGCTTGAATGATTTCTTTTTGTTATTTGTAATAAATAAGGCCCATAAGACACTGAAACAACATTAAACTAAGATAATATGATTGTTGCTGTAATTATTAAATTCTTATTAATGAACAAAATCCATTTGTGGATTTCTTTTGTTGCTTATGCAGCCATCTTGCCAATTATTTCTCATAACACTCAGTTTGGAGGGTGTCTCTGAAAAACCATGCCATATAGCCCTTACAGTTCTCCCTACACCTCTATCCCAACAAGAATCGGGACATCCTGCATGATGTGAACGCACACAACATAGAGGCAAGGGATGTGCTAAGATTGGGACAAAATATGGCTGACAAATGTAGTAATCTTCTGCCCAATTCTGGAGAAAAAAATGAATCTGTACGGTATTCCATTACATTGTGGTGAATCATCTCATTTTAAGAGGAGGCACAGGTTCAGCCAAACCTTCATGGGCCATAGCCTTTGGAAGAGGTATTTCCTGCAATTGGACTGTGTATTACATGACAAACTACAGTCCTTAAGTTTTTGCTGATGCTGGCCACGAGAGCAAACAATTTGGAAGTTGTACCAAAAGGAGAGGGTGAAGTCTGTGACATAGGTATCGCTCGGTCGAACCAAGAAGGTGCCGTCTCTTCCCCCAGTCTCTGCACAGTAATCCTGGATCAGTCGCTCAGCCATCACCCTGCCTTCTCTCATGTGACCATGAAACCATGGCTCTGAACAGTGCATGTCCTGGTACTGAGAAAGATATGAACAACACTGGTTTTAAACACACACTTTGTTATTGGTTCTTCTTCTTGTTTGTAAGAAAATTATCACTTACCAATATATCATTCTATGACCTGTTTCTCCCATATTTTCCTGTATCACTGTTGGGCCCAGCCTTTGATGATAATTAATCAGAGGTGGGACCAAGTGATTGTTTTGCAAGTCGCAAGTCAAGTCCCGAGTCCTGAACAACTCATAATGTGTTCTTTACCAAATGTAATACCAATATTGAATTTCCAAAAATTATGATTACTTTTTAAAATTGGCATCTATTTGTTAACACAAATTTGTTAAAAAGTTCCTTAGCTGTTAAGCTAATGTTAGCTAAGCTTAAGCTCGCTAACTACGTTAACATACAGTTCGAATTACTGTTCTTTGTTTAACTTCAAATGTCAAAGGAAGTTGGAAGTTGTTGCATCTTGGTCTGTAATTTTAGGCCCCCATGTTAAGTCGAGTCTAAAGTCATCAGATTTGTGGCTCGAGTCTGAATCGAGTCCAAGTCATGTGACTAAAGTCTAAACCTTAGATAATAATAATAACAATAATCATAATTACAATCATATCAGAAAATGATTTTGGTTAAATATAGCCTGAAGTTATGTTAACATTTTGTGTTTCTCACACTAATGCATTGTGGGCGCCTGACATTTAATGTATAAAACATTTACAAAGCTGATTTTTTACTATTTTGACACCTGCACTGTTAAATCCATAGCCCCTTCTACACTGCCAGATTTTCGACGAATGTTGGGCCGTTTTGCTGGCAAGATGCAAGCGTTTAGACACACAGAGCCGGATTGGCGAGTTGATCAGAGGTGCCCAATTTTCCGCCTGGTAGGGTAGTCATATTGGTGGATCATTTTGGTTTAAAAAGAACGAGGCACCCTTCCGCCACGAGAGGGGCTGTTGATGACTTGTGGGAGGAGCTGTTGATGACGCCGCACGTGCGACCCACTGGCGGTGGATAAACAGGAAACAGCTGATAGCAGGAATGAGCAGCTAGTAGCAAGAGGGGAACGCAAGCCTGACACTACTGTAAAGATGAGCAACTGGGGAGACAAGGAATTGCGTGCCCTCCTTGCCCTCGCAAATGAAGAGGCCATTAACCGTCAAATGACAGGGACGGTGAAGAACGAGCCGATTTACGAGAGAATCGCGGAAGGACGCCGAAAAAGGCGCATTCTGTATGAACAAAAGTAGGTAGGCGGCATTTTGCTGCACTCCCCAATTTTGTTTTTATACTGCCAATGCTGAAAAAAAGACTGATTGGGCTTTCCTGCAAATTTGCACAATTCCTATTTAAAAAGGGCTCATGTCTGCTGGCCAGCACTCTTCCTCTTTCCAATCCCATCTATAAGCACTTTGCTGCATTTCTGGGTGCATTACCAGCACCATATAAGTTATAAGGGAACTCACTCATAAAAACTCCATATTTTACCATACACTTCATACTCCATAGCACTACCAGTGGTCAACAATTTCACTGGGTACCTTTAACCTTACAGTTGATCCAATAAAAATCATAACCTTACTGCCTCTTATTGATATGTTTCACTGATCTTTATGTTTTGATTATAACACTTGTGGACTTGTTATATTGTATATGAAACAGCTTAAAGTTAATAATAAATTTTAAAAAATGTATTCAAATTCTGTTGACTTTCCAATCTCTCTTTTACCTTCCTGGGATCTTCGTCCTCGTCTTCGTACTCCTCTGCATAGTATAGCTTGTCATCAGAGATCACACAGTAGTGCCTGTTCCACCGCTGAGAAGGAGAAATGAAAATGCACATGTTTAACTGCACATGCAAACAAGCTGTTCATACAGGAAACCTTTCAGAGCAGCATACAATAGGCTTGCATTCGACATCTCATTTACAAATGTGTTTGTAGTTCTAACACACATATTGTATACTGTATATGTAGCTCTATAAAATATTTAACATCAGAAAGACTTAACTGCGAAATTTTAGTGAAACCAGACCTAAATGTAATAGAATTTACAGCCCTGTTTTTTCATTTGTTAACATGCATCCTGGGTGATTGGATCACAAGTGGACAGCTCTAAGTACAGGTATAAATGCACCCCATCCATCATCAATGCATCTTGAGATCTGATCACCCAAACCGCATTTGAAAGGCGGTCTGGGCTGCAAATGTCTGCACTCTGTTAGTGTCCTGGCCAACGCTGAAGGAGCATCTACTCGGCTGATTGCGTATTCAATTCCCAACCGGATAAAGAGAAACTTTCTGTTACTGCCATACACAGGTTAGATGAAGCGCTGGACTGTCCCTGGAGCTGCATAAGTGACCTTGTGTAGTGACCTTGTGTAGATATTGTGACCAACAAAATCTAATCACTCCATTGTTGGGTCCAAGTGGACATTTTTTCCAGATTTGAAGAAATTCCTTGACATTGTTCATGAGATATCACAATTATATGAATGCGATGGACGGACAGACAGACAGACAGACGGATGATCAGACAGACACCTTGAAAACATAATGCCTCCAGCCACGAAGGCATACCAGTGTATGGTGTCTGATCATGATGAACTCCAAAACATCATCACCACTTTCATGTAAACATGCTCATAGCCAAACAGAAGTTAACTGAGGTAGCGGATAACCATCTGGATCACAAAGCAGTTGACTTTGTTTTGTGCCACAGGCCCTCGGTGTAATGTAAAATAATTCAACACAGAGTATTCTGATGTTAGTTAATGCAGGTTAATACCAGTTAAAGGAGTCTCAGCTTTCTTGCCATACCCATTTGACCCCTCCGACAGTACCTGGTCCACAGGGTCCCAGATCTCCAGATCTCCCTGTTTCTGCCCTTTCCTGAAGTCCTTACTTACTCCTCCTCCCTCCACACTGAGCTTCTTGTGCTGCACGAGCAGGAAGGGGAGGGCACAGTCATTAGTAATGATAACAAAACAAGACCTTTTGTCATCGATGTACCAATTACATTGACACATCAGTATGTTTAGACACACGCACACACAATACCTTAAGTATGATCTTGCCCTTCAGCTGTGTAGGTGAAGGTAGCTGCTCAGCCATCTGCTCCACAGGTTCAGTCAGCAGTTTGTCTCCAAACACTTCCTTGAAAATTCGAGCCATCTGACGCTGCTGCTCTAGAGGGCAATGCTCCTCTATGGAGAGGATCAGTGGGAACCTGAGAGAGATAAGAAGCATGCTTATAAAGACAATGTATTGACACAATGGGTAGCTGTAAAAAAAAAATTAAAAAAAATCAAAATGTAAAAATCACCAGTGCATCAAAAAACAGTATTAAAGTATTAAAACAAATTGTAATTCTTACTCTGATGTGACAAAAGCATGATTATTAATGGCCTTGACCACATCCTCAAACTTGATCTTGGTCGTCCTGGTCCAGCCGTGGTAGATTATTGGCTCCCCAGGCCCTTCCCAGCAGTCCACTGAACAGATTCAGTATCACACAAAGCACAAAAAAACAGGTGTTGTAAATATAAAATTATTGTTTATTATTATTATTATCATTTTATCCCCACTCATCATATTGATTTGTCCTGACCAATGCTGCTAATGTAACTGCCACAGGTGAGCTAAAATACATCCATGGTCTAAGTGTAACACAATGGGGTGGGTTTATACTGACATTCAACACAACGGCATCCAAGACGCAGACAGCGCACATAAGCCTCTGTGGACGACTCACTTCGAAGCTGATCACCTGTCAGGTAGCTGTTGAAGAACACACAAAACAGTACACATGCTAGATCAGTGGTCCCTGAACTTTTTTCAGTATTGTACCCTCTTTGAAATATTTTTTTCAGCCCAGAGCCCCCGAGAAGCCAAAATTGACAACGTAAACAAACAAAACAACTAAATGGTCCCTTTAAATTTTCTGTTTGAATATTTGCAGTGTATTTAAATTGCATTAGCTGACAATGAACCTGTTTTATAGTTTTCTTGTCAGCTGATAGAAAGTACGCTTGGACCTAAACTGTTGCCTAGCAATTAACTTCAAGTGAAATGGTCAGAAAACAGGTACAATACATTGCTGCACCATCAATGTGTGATTTACTAAACAACCTTGTAACTAAACTAGAATTACCCCCTTGCAGGTGTATGCCACCGCAAACCAATCAAGTTGCAGATACAGTTAACATTTCTGTCTATGAAAACATGGATGTTTCACACACATCTTCCCCCCAGCAGCACAGAGGAGCTTTACAATCAGCACAGTTTCAAAATGGGCACCCAAGATTATAGTGTGTGTGTGTGTGTGTGTGTGTGTGTGTGTGTGTGTGTGTGTGTGTGTGTGTGTGTGTGCGCGTATGTGTGGTCATACTGACGTGTTGTGTGAGGAGCTGATCCAGTAATGGGACAGAGGGTTGTTCATGTCCAAGTTTCTGATCTCTGAGTACTTCTCATCCCACACAGAGTTCTCCTTGGAAAACAGGAAACTGAGGAACTAGAGGAGGAGAAATGTTTCAGATTTTAGAGTTAACACAGTCCCTCCTGATTTGAATGATTCATTTTAGTAATAATAACACTTCAAATAAAACAACAACAACATCGTTTCCAGCATTATGTTTCAAACTAACCACTCACCATTCTCATCATACTTTTAATGCAAAATTTTTGCTGGGTCATTGAACTGCATTCATTTAATTGACTTTTGATTGATTAAAACACCTTGCAGATACAGTAACCAATATCAAAGTCTGATATGACTTTGCATATTCTCTCTCTGTTACAGACAAGACACACACAGAACAGAATACCTCACTGACGGTGAACTCCGGATCATTGGTTTTTCTCATGGTGTCATCAATGAAGGTGGTCATCAGTTCTCTAACTTTGTTCAGGTCACTGGCCCAGGTTTCCTGAAGGATGAACGGACACAGAAAAAAAGAAAGAAAGATATTTAAGCATATCCAGCAAATGACCGAACAGTTTGTGGGACTATTAGATTATCAATAGTTATAAGTTATTGTATAAACTAGCATTGCTATTTGTTATTGGTGTCTACCTGGAAAATGTTTTATTAATGTTCCATTCAAAATGGTAAACAGAAATTTAGGCAATAAATTAAATTATGCCTGTCTTCTAAAATTACAATGTGTCACTTTTCTTCACTGTAAATGATGGCAGAAACTGTCATCCGTCACTGTTCTATCATGTGAACATAAATAGTTATGAATAAAACCAAGCATTACAGTGAAGTTTGAGGATGATATGCTTAGAATTTGATGCCAAAAATTGGTACCAATGATGATGACATTAATAAATGTATTACATCGGTCAATAGGAAAATGCAATGAAATATGATGTAAAAAAAAAAATTAAAAAAAATCACATACATGATCATTACACCATTAGCCACATGATGATGAATGACTGATGATGACAATTTGAATTTGTTTGTTTAAGAATCAAAAGTTTGAGGTCAAAATATCTGGTATCATCCTAAACTGGTTCTCAATCACATCTCATCATCATCCACATCTGGGTTTGGAGTACCTCAGGGGTCAATTCTGGGTCCTATTTTATTTAACATTCCTACTGTATGCTCCTGCTTGTCAGTATTATTTACCACAATGCCATCTCATTACCTTTTGATGCTGACGACACATCGCTATAACCTTTCAATAAAGCCCACTGACTTTGGTTCGCTATGTTTCCTTCAGGACTATCCAGCTGATATCAAAACCTGGATGTCATATACTTTTATCTATTTTGACTCATAGAAGACAGATTTTTAAATCATTGGCCCACAGTATATTTGCAAACAAGTACTGCCAAATGTAGAGTTTTTATCATGAATCATTATGCCTGTTAAAAATCCTAAGATAAAAATATAATATTCAATACCAATTTAAATCTTTATTTACACATCTTATTGACTTAAGAATATTGTACAGATTCCAGTGCCACCTAGTTTTCAAGCTGTTTCACTTTGGATTTTGAGAAACTGGGAATTTTCTGTTATTTATTTATGTAGTTGTTGTTTTTTGTTTTTTTTGATTAGGTGACTTCAGTTAGATAGATAATAGGGCTGACACGAATGCTTTGAAGCTTCATTTGTTGCCATGGTAACCGATGTCCAAATCAGTATTTGTGTGCTTTGTTTTTGGTGGAGCTAAATGAAAGGAGGTGGCAAGTGTCAGACATGTATCAGACCAGTGCGTCAAGCTATTACAGACAAAATGCGGACCATTATCCACAGCTGGCAACTGTAATGAAGAACTTGCGCTGTACTAATCACTCATTGTAGCGTATTTTACCTTTTGCTGGTAGATGAGGAATCGTTGGAAGTCATGGAGCAGAACTGCTGAGGCATCTGGTTTATCTGTGTTACTGTATAATGGAGGAGAGTAAAAACAGAGTCAAACAATGCTCACAAACTATAAACTGTTTGTTAAAATCAAGTGTTAAACAAAGATGAGGAAAAACAGGCACTCACCCCAGAATAAAAGCACATGATTCCTTTTTGAACTCATCAAGGATCTATGTTTAAAATATAATATGAATGAAAATGCTGAAAAAAAGGACATGTACAGTAATACAGATTTACTTTATTGTGTTCAGTTCAGACTTACCTCATTCTGTTCAAACATTATAAGGTTGTATAATTTATGAAACTGCTCAAAGTCCAGGCGGTCTTTCTTTGCTCCCACTTCCTATGAAAGCAGAACAAAAAGGCACTGATTTGGACTACAACAGTACCAACAGCACGTTGGAATATTTATTTCCAAATAAGGTCATGTCTAATAAGTCATTGATAGTTTCTGATACGATAGACATGCTGCAGTTTGCATCATAGAATAGATTATAGCTCTGGTTGTCCATGTCTATGTTGTCTAAGTAGGTTTATTCATGGAGGTGTGTTTCTAAGGCCTGAGCGGCAGAGATGTCTAAAAATTTT
The DNA here is from genome assembly GCF_006386435.1 of Epinephelus moara. Classification (NCBI taxonomy): domain Eukaryota; kingdom Metazoa; phylum Chordata; class Actinopteri; order Perciformes; family Serranidae; genus Epinephelus; species Epinephelus moara. Next base: position 8,232,540 of record NC_065525.1, read on the forward strand.
AGATTAGAATTAATCAAACACAACAACGATGAGAATGTGACATGTACAATGAAGAAAACAAGAGTACCAGGAATTTGTCTTTGAGAGTACGAGAGCTGGGGGCCTTGTAGTTGAGCAAAGCTAGCAGAGCCTTCAGCTCCTTCATGGAGATGCTGGGAAGGAAACAAAAAGAATGTACTCATCACGTGTGCATCTGGCCCATGAACATGATCTTCAAAGCTGCAGTTGGTAACTTTTATAAAAATAACTTTTTGTCATATACGCTGTAACTGTCACTATATGTAGACACTACATGAGACAGATTTATTTAGATTTTGGTAATGGGAAAGTTTGCTCTTAACGGTGAGTGGTGCTTTGTTTTGGATTGATTTTTTTAACACGGCTGTCGGGTCACAAACTTTCTCATTTTACAGCTAAACAGTACACAAAAATATGTTTCTGAAAACATTTGAGGTGAGAAAAATGCAATGCAGTAACAGAATCTTGATTCAAATTTCATCAACACTGCCTACAGTAGTTTGACAGTTTGACCGCAGTTCACGTGCAGTGATTGACATGACTGACAGCTGGGTTAAAGACTCCTTAGCTCTGACTGCTTGTTTTCGTTCAGCCGCGGCAGATTTTTGCAAATGCCTTTAGAAGTACTACAAGGATGCAGAGGAACATGACGTTTTTCACAGATTACCTGTCTCATGTGCTAATGTCTGGATATAATGTCAAATGCTACAAAAAGTTATTTGTATTAAAGTTATCTACTGTATTTTTATTGCATGTAATACATGTTATGTTATGTAAAGTAATTACAAAAAAATCTCTTCAGTTATCAACAGGTTAGACAAAAGATGGGTTTTTTTTCCTCATCAGCAGCCATGCAATACAACGAGTTCCTACAGGTTTTCTCACATACTGAAAATTGATTAGTTTAGAAAACACCAGTGATAATTTACATGGTAAAAATCCTATTGATTTTATCATTTATGTACAGAGCTAGTGTAAATAAGTAACCAGATAATACAGTACCTGTTTGTTTTGGTCTGATTGACAGAATACATCTGCTTCCTCAGCCAACTGGAGAGAAAGAAACACAGAGCGATCAATCACTGGATTAGTCTTTCTCCCATAACTGTGTGTGTGTGTGTGTGTGTGTGTGTGTGTGTGTGTACCTCTCTACAAGAACCGGAGTTGGTGCTTCCAGTGTCTCTTTCCTCAGCAATTCTAGTCCTATCAGCCATTTCTGTGCTTCCTCAACAGAATCAGCTGGAAAATAACCACAAACTAGAATTACCACTTCGCTGTTGTATGCCTCCACAAACCCAACAAGTTGCAGAGTTGCAGTGATAGTTTACATCCATGTCTGTGAAAACATTCTTCCCCCCAGCAGCACAGAGGAGCTATATAATCAGCACAGTTTCAAGATGGGCACCAAAGATTAGTGTCACCAATTCAGTATCTGACCAAATGTCTGGATATAGAATGTCATCATTTCATCATTATATCCCTTTAGATGTTTGTGTGAAATTTTGTTATACTTAACATATAAACTCTTGTGTTATGGCCAAAATCATTTTGTGAGGTCACAATGACCTCGATCTTTGACCTTTGACCACTAAAATCTAATCAGTTCATCGATGAGTCAAAGTGGACGTTTGTGTCAAATTTGAAGATATTCCCTCCAGGCATTGAGATACGGTTTTCATGAGAATGGGATGGACAGACAAACCAAAAACATATTGCCTCTGGCCTGGGCTATCTCCAGCACAGATGCTTAAGTACTAAACAGACATTTAGCACTAGGGGAAGATGAGCAGTGGATCTGCTTTTTATCAGATCTGCCATTTAGGAAACACTTTGCCTTTAAGCTCTAACTGTTCACATGAGAAGAGTTATTTGACATTACAACACTTCCTCGAGCAAAAGGTGCACTGATGAGAAAATGTATACTGTATCAAAGCATTTAACAATATGCTCGATAATAAATTCATAAAGATTAAATAAAAAAAACGTGCATGCAGTTTAACTCCAACTGCAATTGAGAGTATGTGAGAGCTAATACAACAATAAGGAAAATCTAAGAAATTTTTAAGTTAATAAGTTTCACAGTTATATCTTCTATTACACGCCTGGTCCGGCCCTTGGTCTGAAACAAACCTAACTTCAGTTCATTGGTTTGCTCCGTGTTCTACAGCAATTTGGGACATTTTCTACCTTGACAAGTACACAATTCTTTCCTGAACATGGAATAATTGGCCTTTTATGTACATCTTTTAAGAGAAATGTTCAACATTTTGGTAAAAATGCTGAAGTACAGAGTTGGAGTAAGGACTTGGTTGGCATGAAGAGTGGAGGTTAGCCTGCTCTGTTCAGAATGTAAAAACATGCAAACTAACAACTCTTTGTTTCACCTGTAGACTGACAGAAATTTAACACATTTTGTAAATTGATGTGATGTGTGAGAACTATTGCTTGACTGACAACATCCTTACACTGAGGTTGCCAGGTTTGATTCCACTGTGCGAGACTGAATCCAAAACTTGTACTCAACGACCATATCTGGCACCCCCCGTGATAGCCAGAGATGCTGCATAAAATTGTTGGACGGCCGAATACATTCTTTAAATGTATAAAATAATGGACATAGCCACCCTAACATCACCCATTGGTTAGTGGACTCCCATGTTCAAGCCTCGCGTTTGGCATTTCTGCTGTCACTATCCTGGTTTTTTGGAGCCAGAAGTGACCATACATGGACGAGAGGGTGGAGGTGTGGAGGAGTGAGGGGTGGATCTGACTCACATACTGTAGCTACCCCTTGCGGACAGCCTGTTACTCAAGTGGCCCCGCGTTAAACATGCTTAACTTCAAAAAATGTAAATGGGTGAGTTATATAAGAATTCACACCCCGTACAGTTGTAATGAAGAGGGAAATCAGCCACAGAGGCCACACAGGTTTTTACTGAGCTGCGAAAATGTTTATTTCTGCTGTATAGTTAAGCATTTTAATGTGTCAGCTTCAGAGTTGTTTTTTGAGCTTTGAACATAGCAAGGGTAGCTCTCTTTCCCCAGAGTCCAGTCTAAATGCTAAGCAAGACTAACCACATCCTGACTTCAGTCTTGTACTCACTCTACAGAGAGATTAATGTCAATCCTTTGATCTCACTCTGTGACAAATCAAGTGTATTTCCTAAAATGTTTTTTATTTCTTTCAAAAGAAATGGTCAAGTTGATGAATATTAAAGATCAGCACACTGGAGGCCTTCAAAACATCAACCATATCCAAGACCTAAGAAAGGAATTTAATGAGAACACAGGGCTACAAATATTAAAAAGAAAGGCCTCACCTCCCAGACTGAGGGTGTTGAGAACAAACTGTGAGCCATAGAAGATCGTGAAGCAGGTATTTTCGTCGTGTTTGTCCTTGCCATCTTTAAAGCGCTCAAAGTCCTTGGAGTTCCTTCCTGGACGGATCTCTCTGATCTCAAAAAGGTCCACTGAAACAAAGCACATATTTCTGGTGTTTGGATTTTTGTTTTCTGAAGGAGGTGATTTGAAGATTGTTAATCATCATCTCTGGGGAGGACATTTCATCTGCAGTCTGAGTCACACAAAAAAACGTGACAATAGTACACTATAGTAAATGTAAGATGGTTCTTTTTCAGTTTCACACATTTTCAGCTCTCACACTGAAACTAATTTAGTGAGCATTTGAGGCATGCTTATTTTCACACTTGGAAACACTGTGATGACACACACCCTGAATATGAATACCGAATGCCTTTACAGCTACATCACAAATCTCCTCAAAACTATGACTGTTGTCTTGATATAATTTCATGCATATAATAAATTCCTCACAATTTCATGACACTGCAGTGTGGCAGCTAGCCAATGCATAACATAGCCTGAAAGCTGACTACAGCATTGAGATCATAGTTTCACTGTAGCTCGTGACTTCTTTGAGACAAAAAAGCAAATGAACAACAACAACTCAGAGTTTAGGTAGCTAATGTCCACTGTGTCATGGAATAGCATGTTTAAAACAGCCTTTCCAAATCTTAAACACATGTGTGACTTTACATTTGGGCGATGACTCAACTACAAAACAGCTGAGGTGAGAATCAGTTTTGTCACATACTAGCTGAGGAAATGTGGGGAAGGAACTGACAACAGCAGCTTTCTCTCCTGCCTCTGAGTCGAAAGGCGCTGGAAACATAATTGCAGTAGTGCAGCTAATCAGTGGCTGATAGGATAAATGTTAAAACAAAGAAGAGTGAAATGGTGGATTGGATATGAGAGGCATATCAGTGCAGAGCCACTGTGCAAGTGGAGCTGAGGTGAATCCTTTAAGTGGCAACCATCACCATGGTGTATGACAGCTTCAAAGACATCTAAATCAGCACAGCCCCAAATGCCCCTCTCTAAGCCTTAATATCTTCTCGATGGAACAATATTTTTTAGGATTCTATTAAAGAACAGTTTAAAGAATCTACTAAAATTGTGCTAATAAAAACTAAGCATTGAATCAAGTATCTACTGGCAAGCAGAGTTACTGCATTGTATAGCACTTGCACAACTAGTTCAACATTCAGCCATGGTGATTTCCGCTTTATTACATAACTACCATCTCATGGTAGATGGCACAAAACAGTCATACTGCTGAATGTATAATACAACTTTGCTATACACCACTAATTAAAATCACATTTTCTGCCACTGCAACATTTTTTCCCCAAGACTAATGAACACCGGCGGTGCTCAAGCCCCAGAGCCAAATTCTAATCAGTTCAATTGGACGTTTGTGCCAAATTTGAAGTATTTCCCACAAGGTGTTCTTGAGATAGTGCATTCACATAAATGGAATGGACAGCACAACCCAATAACATAATGCCTCCGTCACCAGCACGGAGGCATAAAAGCCATGCTTGAATTTGTGAGGCAGCCTACTCCTGACAGTGCCTTTTGTTGATGCCATTTCTGTACTGGAGCTGGGCAGCCCTATACCCCTCACAACGGTGAAGAAATATTATTGCTGTGTTATGTACTACATAAACTAAGAAGACAATAATTATTATTATTATTATTCATTAATATACTTACAGACACCATCAGTTTTGTCTGCAGTGCGTGTCCATGCCACCTGCCGGGTCTCCATAATGACCTGCACGGTGAGTCGCTCTGCCTTCTGCCGAAACACCGTCATGACCAAGCCCATCTCCAAGTCCCGTTTGATCCGAATCTTCTTGTACTCCGTCATCTCGCCTTGCTGCCCCCTAGAAGCCATCTCTGCAGCTGAGACAGAGCCACAGAGACACTCATTTACTGGCAACTAAAAATGTAGATTATGACGTTTTCTACAGTAACTACAAAATATTAGAATAACCTTCATGGAGCCTAGCTCATTCTGCAGGTTTTGTTTTGGAAATATTTTATCCCTCCCGTATTTCATAAGCTTTGAGATGTTGAACTCTTTAGACAGCTTTAGAGGGACACATAAAAGTAAGTTAAAGGTTCTGTATGTAACTTGTTTTAGTGACACCTCTCTCTGAGGCCGTTAACTGAACTTTAATTAGCATATAGCTTGTGCTCCCATGCTCACACTCTGAAGCCATGAACAGGCACCTGTGCATCAGCCAAAACTGTGTCAAACACAAGACTGACCACGATTACAGCCACTAACTGCAATGTTCCTATATTTCATTTGGATCATTGGCTTCATGACACTAACTAGCGTGCTGTTTGCAAATTTAATTATCAGCTGACATTATGAATTACCGATATGATGTCCCTATAGAATAGCTATGTTATAGCTAGCTGCCTAAACTTAGCTTAGGTTATGATTAGCTTGATGGCCGCTCCTGCATTGCTCTTGGCTAGTAGTCAGCGCACAGCAAGAAGGTGCCAGGTTCGAATCCTGGTTTGGTGCTGTTCTGTGTGAAATCTGCATGTCAGCATGGGTTTTCTCCGCGTTCTCCAGCTTCCCAAAAGACATACAGGTTACTTAGTGACTCTAAAGGCCCAGAAACACCAAAACTAAGAACTAGCAACAATGAAAGATGGCTGTTGCGTCACCTCACATCACCTGTGTCTTGGCTGCAAAGACTACAGTCAATGCCCCACCAGCACGTACGTTCTGCACCTGTGTGACAAGAAATAACTTTCCACCCCAGTAGGCAGTCGGTAATCATCATTCAAAAACGGAAACCGGAAGACCGTCTTGTTAGCCAGTTAGCATATCAACAACACAATCCAATGCTGAAAGACAGTGACAGTTAACAGTAACACAAACAATCACAAAACGTATCTGCTAAAGAGCTTAATGGCTAAAGAAATAATAATTTTACCTTATATAACAAGTTTGTTTTGGTCTCACCCCCTCTTGACTTTAGCTGTTTGTTTACTTTCCTCATCTTTGTTTCTTGTCTTGTGCGTTGAGCTGAACTACCAATCAGAGTGATTTTATTCACTGACAGGCCTCACCATCTCTGACGCCAATTCAACATGCTGAATTGGCTGAAAAAAAGCCATCAAGGGCCGACGAGAGGTAGCAGTGCACCGTAATGGCTAGGGTGACAGATGCTTAACGACAGCCAGACAGCTGGGATAGACTACAGCCCCCCAGCAACCCTGTACCAAGAGAAACTGTTACAGGAAATGAATGAATGATAAATGTTTTCATAGGCCAGTTATTACTCCTTTTAATGAGTAAACTGAACTTCATTTGGAAAAACTGTCTGAGTTCCCTGATAAAACATATCTGATGCCCCATGCTTACCAGGGACGTATAAATTCCAGGGCCCTGCTTTCTTATCTTCTGGTGTTTCTGTGTGTCCTTTCCAGCTGTGGGTCCTCTGAATTGTCACCCACGTACTACAGCAGTATTACTATCACATGCAAATGTTAGAGCTCAGATCTTTATCTTAATGTGACCATGCTCTCTTTCTGCTTCAATTCATTTTATTATTATCAGTCTCTTGTCGTCACTACAGTCACTTATTCTATATGTCAATCATTTATTTTATACCAACAGTACACTGTATCTTCATGATTTTGAGGGGGAACGTATGATAGGCGTTGGTGGTAGGTAGGACGGGGTGCTTTTAATTGGAGTCGGGTAAAACCTGTTTCATCAATGGACATTATCTTTAGATTGGATAAACAGTTTAATAAAAAGGCACACCTCTACTGCAGCTGTCCCCACAATCTTATCAGCAAATGTGTGTCAGTAAATGGAAAACAATTCAGTTTCCTATGGCATGCTGTATTTTTTTAAGAGGATCAGGAATGTGTAGTTCAGTACCAGTGTAAGATAAAACGTTAATTATAAATAGTGTTGCATACTTGTGGAGTTGAGGGTAGAGTTGAAGTTCAACCTGGCCCGTCACAATACCTAATATTTAACTTGCAAATGACCAGAGAGATATCAAAACAAAACAGTGCCACAGGAGGAGTTCTGTTAAACATATAAAACACCAATTAAAGGATACTGTGGAGAGTTTCCTAAAATATTTCTACACTGAAAGGCAAAGCCATTTACAAAGCCTATAAGCTGATGTAAATAATCATTGGCACTGAGACTCCATTCTTTATAATTACATGTGATTAAAAAATATATAAATTAAGACCAGAAAGAATTCAGAAAACATGATTTGAAGTCTGTCACTTTAAAAAAAGGTATCAGCATACCTTTATGTGCGGATAAATTCCTTGTTTAATTAAAATAAACATGAAACCACACGTTTCTTGTGTGAATATCCATTGTTTGCCTTAAAGGGATAGTTCGGGTTTTTGGACATGAAGTTGTGTGAAACACTGACCATCTGTAGCTCTGATGTGACGGTGTCACTACTGTCAACGAGCCTCCTGCTCTGAGAAATGGCCCGTAGCTTACCTGAGAAAAAGTAGTTCTTAAGATATAAGGGGGACACGTAACCAAAAGGTTTTAAGCTACAGAAAAGTATGCATTCGTTTTGTTAGACTATTTCAATAATTTTAAAACATCCCCGCATTACGTCAGACCTTGCTATCAATTGGGACTATTTTCTGGCCAGTATCACTCCGCCGTGCAGGCCCGCAAGACAGCACGCCAACAGAAATCAATCAGACAGTTCATCACCACGCCGTGCAGGTACGCAGGATAGCAACGGCTAACGAAAACTTCATCGGCTGTTTCCAACAGAGAACCAGTAAGCTATTATTAGTGAGGAAGAAGATACTAGCCCTATATATATATATATACCTACTACTACAGCGCGAACACGGCACATACATCTGTAACAGGAAACCGATGGAATTGTGAGCCGGCGATGTTTTTATTCCCACAGCTGGGGAAATCACAAGTTCGCACCATTTTGGTGTTCCTCTGTTTACCTACAGCAGCTAACGAGGGTGTGTCGTGAGCCTGAGCCGTGTTCGCGCTGTAGTAGTAGGTATATATAGGGCTAGTACATCTTCTTCCTCAGTAATGATAGCCTACTGGTTCTCTGTTGGAAACAGCCGATGAAGGTTTCGTTAGCCGTTGCTATCCTGTGCACCTGCACGGCGTGGTGATGAACTGTCTGATTGATTTCTGTTGGCGTGCTGTCTTGCGGGCCTGCACGGCACCCAAACTATCCCTTTAAATTACACTCACATATATTAATGATGGAATATAATATGATAAGTAGCTACATATTCAATAACTTGAGACATGAAAACTAAAGAGCTGTCCTCAGTGTTTTGAAATGAAGTTAATGATTAACTAACATTATCACACAACAATTTCCCTGTTCTCCCTGCTGAAACCTTTACCCCTGTGAAGGGACTTACCCTCCTGGGATTACTACAGCCTTATTCAGACTAATAAATTTCCTCATACCGATGCGGCGGTGGAAAAAAAACACAAATACTGTGCCAATAAACCCATATGTGTTCATGTCATGCATGCACAAACATGCCTGCTCCAGGAAAACCAGTGTTTATATGGAACAAGGATGTGATGAGCCACTGTGCTGGATTTTAACATGTTGGAGTGTCACTCCTCAGATACACACCGGAACACTCACCCATATACACTGAAGGAATACATATGTATACACACAAATACACACACCTACAATTTCTCTGGTTAAGCCAAATAAGATCAAATATTGGGGGATTTTGATTTACTTTTGTGTTAAATGACATAATCACCACGTCAAATCTGCATTGACTGCATGAGATTAAATAACAAATTAGAGATGAAGCAGAACGGCTCCCATTGGTTAAATTACACTGGTGTGACTGTGAAAAGGCCCGTAGAATAGATGATATAGTAGTTAAAGTGACAACAGAGTGGTCCAGCAAGACTTTTTATATTTTGTGGGGTAAACCAAAAGTTAGTTTCAACTACAGTTATGTACCACTTTTAAGGTATAATGTGGTTTCAACATGGACGATTATCATGCCATGCACATTTTTCCTTTTTCTTTTTCTTACGCAGTCTTCTATTGAAAAAACTTTCAGGTTTCAACTATAATAAAGTGTTCGTTTAAAGGTCATTTAAACTGATATTAAAAGCAGTTTTATACTATACACCGTGAAACCATGATATTTTCTGTGACGGTTATCATACCATGAATATTTTAGAAAGTTGCAACCCTAGTTTCACCACAGTTTACTGACTGCAACCACATGTCAGTGAGGTTTTTGTTATTTTAGATTAAAGTGAATAGTAAGCTACAGTAACTGCAAAAGATATTCATATGCATTATCAGTATTTACCAATCAAAACAGCTGTAACCAGTTCATTACAATTTCTTAATTTTAGTAAATCCTAAAGCTACTTTCCTCTGCTTTTTATATAATTTTAAAAAATTATATAAATTTGAGAATATAAAAATTGAACATGAAGATGGAGAAAAGAAACACTGACCTGAAATAAAGAGGAAAAGAGAGCTGGGGTGCCTTTAAAGAGGACCTATTACACATCCATATTTTGTGTCTTAAATATAGTGAAGGCTGTTCATATTAAAAGATGCCTAAGTTTCAAATAATGTGAGCATAAAACCTCAGATTTACTACCGTTCTGAATACTTTGTTTACAATGTTTACTCTGGCTACAGTAAAACATCATAGTGTGACGGATTACTTTATATGGTCATCTGCTCCAGACACACTACTTCAAGTGTTTACATTACGTTGTTTTGTAGCTACATGCTAACATCAGGGAAACATGTCATCTTAGATGCAGATGTTATTAATTTCTCCCTGATTTTGGATCATATTCCCGCTAAAACATGTCTGGTTGTGTTTAGAAGCTTCTATTGGTGATTTTTCATGACAAAAAGTGCCACTATGCTCTGTTACAGTCATTCCACAACTGCAGTGATGGTGGGTACAGAGACAGTGAGATATGGTAGATCCATAAACACTGACCAGGGGGAGCAGACTGGGCTTTTTCAGGAGGAGTTCTTAAAGAGACAGGTGTTAAATGGAGCCTCCCTAGACAGAGGGTGAATACAGGTGTTCCAGCACAGACAGTATAAGGAAAATACAGGGGTTTTTTTACCATTAAAGCACGTAAACATGTTCTAGGTACTGAAAATACAAGTATGAACCTGAAAATGAGCATAATACTGGGTTCACAATGGCTGCGGAAGTGCGCCCTTTGTTAATTATTGCACGCCTGCCCGTCAGCAGTCGCCTGGCCGTTCACACCATAAGCTCCAGTTCTCCATGCCATGGGGAGTAAAAAATAGAAATCAACATACAAAAAATGAATCAAAACGGTTCAAAAAGATTTTAAGATTCTGACAAATTGTGTGTGCAAACTCTTTTTTTGCTGGATGTTAACACTGAAAATTATCATGTGTAATGCAAGTATCACAATAATCTCACAAAAAGCTCACTGTTGTTGTTTTTACAACACATGTGCTCTCACCGCTCTGGTCAACATTATTTCCAGCAACAGCAGCCAGCTATTTTCAGCTAAAAGACGATCTGCCTGGCAACAAAAGTCAAAAGTTTTGACAAAGTAAAAAAAGAAAAATAGTTGGTGAAGTCAAACAGTCAAACATTTAGCAGCTAAAGAGGCAGATATTTTTCACAGAAGATGGTGGAGACCAAAACAGAGCTAAAAGGAGAGTGTATTACTAACTGAATGAACGTGACTAATGTGAGAATGAATAATAATAATAGTGTTCCAAGTGTTAGTGGGCCACTGGTTATCATAACAAGACAAACAACAAAATTATAAGGGGATAATGCCCCTTAACACAAAATCTGTATTGTATTCTTTTATGGACCACTGAGTCTGCAATAAAGACATGATTGATTGATAGATTGATTGATTGATTGATTGATTGATTGATTGATTGATTGATTGATTGATTGATTGATTGAGTGATTGAGTGATTGATTGATTGAATCATGTCAGGGTTGTTGTGTCTGTCAGTTTGTTGCGACATTCTTTTGCCTTCTGTTGGCTAAAAATGGATTATTTCAGCTTTGCCAGAATTCTAAGTTCAGCAGTCTCACCAAACACCTCACTGGTAGCAAACACTACAAGCTCATTCTAATGACACATTTAGAAACACAACTTGAAATTATCTGGAATTTTCCATGTCTACAAGTTAAATGAGCAGACATTGCTGAGCTATAGCTCGACTATGAGGTTAATGGGCTGATATGGCTCCAAACAACTGTGGCCGTTCCACCTTCAGAGTCAGACTTGAGTCAAAAATCTGATGTCTTTAGACATGCTGACACTAAAAAAAAATCAAAGTAGGGGCGTCAGTGGCTTAGTGGTAGAGCAGGCACCCCATGTACAAGGCTGTTGCCGCAGTAGCCCGGGTTCGAATCCAGTCTGTGGCCCTTTGCTGCATGTCATCCCCCCTCTCTCTCTCCCCCTTTCACACTTACCTGTCCTGTCCACTAAAGGCAAAATGGCCAAAAAAAATATCTTTAAAAAAATCAAAGTAGACTTGTAACTCGACATTCAACACCAGTGAGTCATGACCTTGCTTGGACTTCAGCCTTTTGAATTGAAAACACTTGATACTTTCCCCCAAGTGAAAAGATGTTTTAAAAATATGTTATTTAAAATGTGTGCCAAGAATTAATTCATTTTCCTACATTCCCTGAATCAACTGAGGTTAACATTATTAATTTCAAGGGAGTCCCCACATAATTCCCCAGATCCACCTTGCCTTAACAAATCCTACAGCATCCAATCAAGATGCAGGAGAAAACCATGAAGAACTACCGTAACATTACTGAGGGCCAGTTGGTCAACAAAAAAAAAAAAAGATCCCAGAAATAATTTCATTTCCATACAAAAACTACACAGTTTTTAACAAGAAACTAACTGCAGTGTGCAAAATGTGCAGGTCAAAAAGTACAGATGGAGACACAACAACCTCCAGTAATTGTGTTTAACAAATAAGCACACATTTTAAAAAGCATTCAGAATTTAATATATTGTTACTCTATTGTTAAAATGGCATCAGGCTATATTTGGTGAAGAGACTTGTTTAGGACTTGAAACTCATTAGGACTAGGGACTCGGGACTTGCATGGGACTTGAATGAGAACACTTGAGACTTACTAGTGACTTGCAAAACAATGACTTGGTGCCACCTCTGTCTGTTTGTCAACAACATGAAACTTTAGAGTTGCCTACTGTTAAAATTTAGCTTACTAGTTCCTGGTTTGGTTAGCAATACCAGATAAAGGCTTGAACTTGGAGCAGAGTCAGTTTTTAGTTTAAAACATTGTCAAAATTATAACATTTATAAATATAATTGATATATTAATATTAAACTCTATTTTAGGTAGGTGGACCTTATAAACTGACAACTGAATGTACAGCAGCCTTTAGCCTACAACAATCTAAATTAAGATTATGTAAAACAGTTGTGCATGACAGTACCCCTGGCTAAACCTTTTTTGTTCAGAAGGAATTACTATAAATAACATGAATATTAAAAAAAAATTCTCAGTAACTTAGCACATGGTGGCATAATGAGGTGAAAAGGCTACCTTGTGTCACCATGTTGCACTTGGTTATTATGCTATTTTTCTTGATTAACCTATTTTCCTCACTCTTTCAGCTAAATGCTCTCCAAACGAAACCACCATCAATCAATGATCTAAGTGTGACGATGGCGGCAGCAAACACCAAGCTGTTAGTGCACTAACAGCCGGTGTAGCCGATGTGACAGTGCAGACTGAAGGACCGGCTGCTGTGAGCTGCACCGAGCTGCCTGCTCCGACACACATCATCTGGAGCCCTGCAGATATGCTGCCGGTAAAAGGCGGACTTCCCCTCTGCTGATTTAACTCACACCACAGGCTGTTTAACACGCAGACCACCAAAAAGAGATTACAGTAACAAAAAATACTTACCTTACAAGTGAGTTCGACTCTTTTCAGCTCTGCAAAGTTGCCGCTTGTTTTCTATCTGATCATGATTTGAAAGTCATGTAAGAAGCTGGAGAGGATGTAGAGTGTTGACAAAAAGGCCAGCCGCAAAACGGCCAGTTCCTCTATCTGTGTGTACAAGGAAGTAAAAGTTAACTTGCATTATAGGCTAAGCCTACAAGTTATAAAAAAAAAAAAAAAAAAAAAGGACCGAAGCAGGGACGGTATCTATGCAAACTACACTGTGCAAGTGGCATCGGACCAGAGATGATTTGAGCTGTCACTGTGACCTGTCAGGGTGAGGACTAATGCGTCTTTTCAAAATAAATGTTTGGAGCTTAATAGGTTGTACTGAGTGTGGAAACGGGCTCGCAGTCCGCTGTCTCTGATGCTGAGTGCAGCAGCTTGTGGACGCAGAGAAAGCTGCGCCATCTTAAATAGGCTACAGTCCATCAAAGTATGATTGACAGGTGCAGAAGTTTCTCACAGTGAGCTGCGAGGACTCCTACTTGTCAATTAAGGTGGTCCATAAGGTCCTTATATATGGAGATAGATTTGTCTCAATATTATTTGTGCGAGGAGATCGACAATCTGTGTGTAAATGTGTAATCTGTAAATATAGAACAACTCCCACAAATACAAAAAAGATTTGTAAATTTACAATATTTAGTAAATATAAAACAGATCTGCAAACACACAACTTCCATTTTTATTTAACAAAAAGTGTGTATATATATATATTAGTGTGCATAAAATGCAAATCTGCAGGCACAGAATTGAGATTCACAAGTTTAAAAAAAAAAAAAAAAAAACAACAACTGGATTCACATATATCTATATATATATGGAAGGTATTCACAAATATGTTTTATTCATTTGTAAATGAATTAAATGTATTCACAGATACTTTTTTATTTGTGGAATTCATTTGTGTGTTTGCAGAAGCGTTTTATATTTGCAATAGGTTTTTGAGTTTTGAATTGTATTTATTTATTTATTGTGAATTAACACATGAATATTGAGATGAATCTCCATACTTCTGATAATTATTTAATAACTTCAATTAACTAACAATCCCAGTTATAAATTAAAAGGTTAAAGTAGAAGACAGGATGCAAGGATATGTTTTTACTCTTATCCATCATCACTGTTGGAAGAAGTAAAAGTTGCTCTACCACAGTTCAAAACAAACCTACTCTAAAAAAAACTCTTGCTTTCAAAACCACACTTGAGTTGAAGTGCAACAGTTGTGTCCGCATGATGTACTTAAACTATCAAAAGTAGAAATACTTATTATGGTGCAGAATGATAAGTTATGTTTTTATATATTAGTGGAATATATGGATTGTGTCATACTGTGTATACAGCATTTTAATGTTACAGCTGCTCATTTGAAGTACTTTACAATGTTGGGTTGTTTCATCTACAACAGTAGGCCCACTAAGTATAGTATGTACAATATTTCCCTCTGAAAGGGTTAACATGGGAATACTTAGGTAAAGTACAAGTAGCCTACCTCAAAATTATACTTAAAGGAGAACCACACCCATTTTCTGTTTCAGAATTCAAAACACTGCATTAGAATAAAGCTCATTTAAACATATTGTGGGTCCACAAAATCCCATTCATTGTCTATGCAGCAGTTCCAGAATTAATACCCTATGACATCACAAGTTTGAGACTTACTTCTCTGGTTTCTGCCTCTGAGAGAGTAGCTCATGTTCACAAATATTAATTGAACTTTCCTCAGCTGAAGAAATAATATACTGTAATCTTTAATTTAGGTGGTGTTCCCCTTTAAGTGCAGTGCTGACATGTGGTTGCTGGACAGTAGCTCTTAACAGACATAACATCAAGGTAACAACAAACATAATCAGATCTTTTAGGGGCTACTGGGTAAAAAATGTCCTTAGACGAAATAACTGTAGATGAGGGTAGCATTAGCAGAGAAAGCAATGTATTCCCAGTTTGCTCAATACTTGCTTCTGGTTTATAAATCAACTCAATTCTATAGGATCGAAAGACAAAATGGTCGGGAATCACCGATTTAAAATATGAAAACAAACAGTTGGGGGTCTCTGACATGAAAAAAGGTTGAGAAGGTTTTTAAAAAGATTAAATCAAGTCCTCAGAACAGCAAATACTATAGAATTAGGAGAGCCAACCCAGTTTAAGACACAGTTAAGCAAATGTGACCATTAAACGTAATGGAAAATACAATTGTCAGAACTATAGAAATAGGAGCATGAATAGCAGCATGTGCAAATTAGGATGAGGAAAATAAATGCAGATCATTGAGAGACAGGGAAAAAATATATGAATATAAACACTATGTAATGCACGACATCTGTGCTTTAGCCTCCCATTGTTTTACTGCTTACAGGATATTTCTGCTATCTTATTATTAGCCTATCAGAACAAGATAGTCATAGGCATAGATATAATAGGCCTCTAAAGTGCCATAAACTGTATGAAAAGAGCTATACAAATAAAGTTTGATTGATTGACTGCTATATTAAGGGATAGAGGGTGACCATCTCTACCATATATGCAGTTGTTGTAAACAGCATTTTATCCAGCCTTGGCTGAATAAGTTTAATGAAGAGCAGATACTGTAACGAGGTAATTCCGAATTCAAATGTATTCACATTTCTGGGGATAAATAATAAAATAATTTTCTTACACAAATATAAAGACAAGTATAAGCCTTCTTTATTGAGCTATGTCCACCATGCCACTGTGTGAATTTGCTGTAAGAGTATATAAAAGATTTGCATGTGTAACTTGCCTCTGTAATTTGCATGATAGGAGAAGAGAAGAGGAGGAGGTGGATGAATAGAGTTGCCTTTCAGTCTCTGGGCAGGTGCATGTATTAGTACAATTTGAGATGTCAAAGTGGAGACCTGGTCATTTATGTTGATGCCAACATTTAACAACATTTTTTACAACATGATGAAATGAAGACACACTGACTAAGCAAAATGTCCCAGTTCACTCAACTGAGAATCACAAGTGAAAGTAGGTGCAACCTCCAGGCCCCCTCTTACTTTAGTATGAGCAGCACTGCAATGTATGTACTACACACACACACACACACACACACACACACACACACACAGAAATATCTCCATCAACTTTAAACAGTATATTCTACAATGACTGAAATTATTATAAGAGGCAATAAATCTGTTGCCATTGCTGTTATACAGTGTTTTCAGTTGGGCAGCACCTAGTTAGACTTGCTGCTAAAAGCAACTGGCAGAACTGTTCAATAAACAGTGACATACAGAATCATCTCTGCACTGGACCATGAGATTCTGTTACATTCAAGCCCTAATAAACTGCCCTGCATCTTCAGTATAGTTTATTACCTGTTGACTTTGATGCAGTTTCTCAGTCTCAGTTGTAAAATCATGAACAACTTAATGCAGTAAGACAAGTTCTGTGAGCTAGAATGAAGGTTACGATATTGTAACCCTAGCTCTATTAGCGCAGGCAGAGTCCTCTACCTAGGGGTATTGTCAATATGCTGCTAACTAAAGAGGCTGTCGGATGATGATGGATAGCCTTGGTGTGTCTCCTTATACACTGTGGGGTCCACACATATCCATGTCGGCAGGTCCTGATTGGCCGACAAATGCGTGCTTGTGATGGGAGGAGTATTACCCAAGGAGTCCAGTAGAGGTCAAAGCCTATGCTTATAGCACAAAGGTTACAATATCGTAACCTTTGTTCTGTCTCTTTTATTAATTTCATTTATTCATTATTGTTTCATTAAGCTTATCCAGTCAGTTTGAGGAGGGATCAATTATTAAGAACCCCTGGTATCTGAATAAACAGGTTGGTCACTGGTCACATGTTCTCATACATGTAATGGCTCAGAGGGTGGACCATCTCGATAGAGACTAACAGGCCCGTGTCAGTTTTTGTCTCCTAAACCTGAAGGGTTTTTTAAAATAGTAAATAAAAACGATCCTTTAAAACCAAATCTTCAGTATAATTCACTGTATTATTTCACTGTTATACATAATCAGTAACAATGTAACTTAATGTTACGTTGGGCTTTCTTTCCTCAACCTAATACTTCAGTCAGTCGTTTCAGTAAAAATCATGTGGATGCACTGCGTTTGGTTGAGCTAGGCTTCTGCTGAGGAAGAAACTGCTCCTACTGCCTTTTCTCTGATAGATTTTTCTGATGTATTACTTGAATACTCACTGAAAAAAGTTTGCCTCTATCAAATACCAGTGTAGTGTGGTGGAAATAAGCGTTAACAAACCAATGACACATTGGTCCCTTTCACACTGATAATGAAAGCTTGCTTGATGCCCACACACTCTTAGCTTTCTGTTGTGTGTGAAGGGGTTAGATTAGACTTCACAGACCACTTATAAGCTGCCTTTAAACCTAATTAGGCCTTTTTAGCCTGGTTTATGTTGTGATGACATCTTCCATAGCCAACACCATGTTTGACAGCTGACTGGTGTAGACATGAGAATGACTTCTGTGCTTTGTGTAATTAAAGGGTAACTTCTGTATTTTTCAATCTCAACTCCGTTTTCCTATGTTTTGTGTCTAAGTGACTGTGGGAACAACAATTTTTGAAACTGATCCAGTATTGAGCCACAGCGTAGCAGCTGGCAGCCGCAAAACAGGCTGCACTATAACCACTTTGGGCATTTTTGCATTGTCAATTTACGCCCAGTAAAAGTGCTTGTTTTTGCCACTGACAGGCTCAGAGTATTATTCTAAGTGCCCACAGTTGCCCATTAACTTTTCACCGTAGCCTGTTTTCCCACTCTTGGTCAATATTGGACCAATTTCAAAAATTGTTGTCTCCATTAGTTACTGAGACTGAACGTGGGAAAATAGGATCCAAGTTGAAAAATACCAAAGCTACCCTTGGAAGAAGTTGCATTTTGTTGTAAAACGGTCCAAACTGAATAAAAGGCAGAGAATAGAAATCTGTTATCACTCTATTGTATCCTGGAAAGTGTCTTTAAGTCCGCTCTGTCAGATGACAAAATCATGCTTTGTGATACCAGGTGGACCACAAGTCTTTATAAGTTAAGACTGTTTTGGTCTAGTTGCCCCTCATTGCTCCTGGTCTTCCTCTGGCTCCCTGAAGCCCTGACTGTGCAGAGTCTTCCCCGTCATCTCCATTATGGCCTGGACCTCTGGATCCATATGCAGGACACTCCTCTTGCCCTGCCCTTCCTCGCCCTGAAAACATACAGAAATACCAAATTTAAGTCTTCATATTCTAAAGGAAACAGCTGTATCGTGTCAAAAAGCCATAATGTAAATGAAGTTCTCTATTTGTGGTACAATTAATTACATGCCTGATGTTGCATGTTCTCCTTTGCCTAAATTCTAAAAAAAAAAAAAAAAAAAAGAGTGCAGAGTTTTGTTGTGATTTTACTGAATATGAATTTCAGTGTGTGACAAATTGTTGACCTGAAATAAAAAAAAACTGGTCTGTTCACCCTGTCTGTACTGAAAAAGGCATTAAAGCACTTTGTTGCTGTCATACCCAGTCTCTCCCCTTGTTTGCTGTCTGCCTCTATTGTGTCTACTATCAAATAAAGGCAAAAAAAAAAAGTCCAAGAAAGAAAAAATATTAAAAAGAGCAAGTATTCAGACTCTGACCTCCTCTGGTTCTGGAGGTTTTCCAACCGCCCACACTTCCATTGAGTCCAGGGTGAAGTCCTCTTCTCCAGAGAGCTGAGGGCTGCCGTAGGTGGTGCACTTCGGCCGTGCACGGCTATGACCTCGGCCAAATTCACTGTCCAGCCACAGTCCGAAGTAGCCGTGCTGACCGCCCATACCCTGATGAAGATCGCAAAACATAAACACCACGAGACAAAAAGGCTGAAGACAAGTATTCATTAAATTAAATCTTAAATATCATTGAAGTCTTGGTTTTATCCTAAAGTGGAAATACTGTTTATGGAATTCAACTATTAATATTTTGTGAAATCAAACATAAAATTGACATATTATGTTGTGTTAAACATTCACTCTCCTTTTAGCCCTGTTTTGGTCCACATCAACTTCTGAGAAAAGCTAGTCTCTAACTGTGTCTGTCTGCTGTTTGGTGCTGGGCAGGTAGTGTACAGTGGGTTTATCAGAGCTTTATCTCTGAAAACAGCTGCCTGCTGCTGCAAACAACACAGATGAGAGTGGAGTTACAGTCAGCCCTTGGCGGATAATCCTGTGCAAGTTTGTCACTACAATTGACCACTGTAACATGAGACATAGTTACTAGATTAGTGAAACTTTAAAGGGATATTTCGCTGAGTTTCAACCAGCCTTGTATCAAAACAATGTGGGTGTTAGAGCGTGAGAACTGTGGTAAACTTTCATCCATGCTGCCTATTTCTTGCCTAAAATGTTTTAGAAACATATTTTAATGCTTTGTTTAGTTGAAATAGCGAGAATTTGTGAACTTAAGTGAGCGCCATACTGTCTACTGCACAGTGAAAACAGAGGCAGAAAAAACTGAAATGATAAGTAAAACTAAGCAGCGCTGATTAAATATAAACCAAGATTCTGTTGCTGCATTGCCTATTTCTGATTTTTCAGAAACATGTTTTGGCTTACTGTTTAACTGTAACACAAGATAGTTTTTTGACAAGTTTGCATTAGGGGCCGTACACATGCCGCGTTTTTTGCCCCCTCAAATTCATTGTTTTCAATGTAGACGCACGGCAGTTGCGCTCAAATGCCAGAGCAACATCGTCGCACCGGCTGCGCTCTGAAATAAACCGAGCTCAACTTTTGGAACGCAGCAGCGTGCACTGCATGTCATGTGACATGGAACAACCAGTCAAAGCCGACAGATATCTTTCCCTTCTTCTGTAAATATCAGTCTGTGATAACTACAGAAAAGTTGATCATTTAAGTGCAGGGCTACTAAGAGCCTTCATCTGTCCCACGGACGATATGTCCACAGTCTTATAAACAGCACCTGGAGGAGGATCAGCTCTGCACTCAAGATTTCAGGTAAACAGGTTTTGATACGGTGCTTGTTAAGGTTGCCTAGCAACCTCAGAAAAGACCTGCTGCTGCACTCTTGACAGCTGGCTCAAAAAAGGCACAAAAGTAGCACCCAGCGCCCGACCTCGCATTTCCAGGCGGTTAAAGATGCGGCATGTGTACGGCATCTTACATTACCCACCAGCAGCAGCGTTAATTAGTCTGGTGCGGCGTCTGGTAGTTGTAGCTTTTCTACTTCTTGAGCAAAAGCAAATGCCACAGCCCCTTTTCCTCTGTTTTCTCTGGTCATGTAGCACCAAATTCAAAATTATTTGCGTCTTTCTAATGCACAGACAGTCTACTTTTATTAAAGACCTGATTAATTTCATCTTAATTATGGCCAGGAGTTCCTCACTGTTAAACTTGTGCAGTCTCACCAGTCCGTTGGGCATGGTCTGCTGACTGTGGTTGAGGTACATGAAGTGTTGGTTGTATCCTGTTGCTGTATAAACTCTCAGTCTGGGGAACACAGTGAACAGGAAGCATCTGGAGTCACCTGCACACAGACATATATACAAATTATGAAGATCTGAGAGAAAAAGTCAAGTGACAGCCCACACTATTCAAACAAGTAGTATTACTTCCTCAATGTGTCCTTTTAGCGGAGCGGAGAAACTGGTGCTAATGGTGGGGATCACATTACAGGACAGTTAAAAAAAGAAAAACCCCTCTGCCCCCTTTTTGGGACTTTTGCAACATATAACTTGAGATGACACATGATTTTATTTAATGTGTCATCTCCGTTTAGCCCAACGCACTTATTTCCTATCTATTCATTAGCATGATATGCATATCAGAAACACAGCATTGTAGGCTAGACAATGACATACATGCTACAAAGACATCTATCATCAGTAGCTCAGCTTTACATTTTTTGTTTGTTTGTTTTTACACAAATACTTTCAAATACCGTATGCCACAGATGTCAGGGAAGTATGAAGGTATGACAAACTAGATACCACACAAACCCTCTAAAGTGATGTTGAAAATCTGGAAATTCCATCAACTTAATACAACTTTTTCATTGCAGCAATTTGATATGTCAAACACAGGTGTAATTTAAACATTAATAATGGCCTTACAGTTCCAGTCCACCAATAATGTGCACACTGGCATACTGATGCACCTACACAAAAAATGCCTGCTGTGAAAAAGTTTTATAGGGAAAATACAACATTTTTTTGTAGTAAGTTCACAACCTTTCGTAATCCTAAGGCTAATGTTGGTGCCACACCATATTAGCATTTGTATAATCCTTAAAATACATTTAAATTAATCTTTAGCTTTGAATGACTTTCAAGTAAACATAATACTGAACAATATTTAGTTAAATACACTGATTAAAAGTCTGAGGGTGCACCTTTAACAGCTAATATACTATGCAAGCTCTGACTCTAATTTAAGGTACAGTTATATTAAATACCTAACACAGTATTTCAAATGCTACAAATTGTTGGTTCATTTGCTAACATGAAAGAGCAAGTCATGTAGGCTAATGTTACTGAGTTTGCTGTAAAATTGATGAAGGCAGCTGATAAGCTAGAGATGGTATTCACTAAATATTAAATAACACATTACATCTACATCATACAACATCAAAGTGCTGTGGGATCTTTTCTCTCACCCTGGAACTGAGGTTTGACCTCCCAGGCATGGGAGGCGAAGCCCCCAAAAACATGCCCCTTTGTGTCTTTGATGAGCAGCAGGGTGGGTCCGCAATTTGTCAGGCCGGTCACCATCCTGGTGAAGCTCTCTCCATGCAGCTGTGTGGAAAACACAAGTCTCCAGGGGGCATTGTAGTTGTCTGGCAACTGGAGAGATTAACACAGAGATGTGCAATGACAGTGTGTGGAAATATCACTCTGTAACAGCGGCATGTGAATGTATGAACAATTACACTTTTATGTGATCATCTATGCTGCCTATATGTTATTGTTTAAAGTGATTACAGAACGACTTCACCCACAAAATGATCATTTGCATATCAATTACTCACCATATGCTACCTTGACTTTGTTAATAAAACTGCTTCCACAATGCACTAAGAATCCAAAAACGGAGAAAATTCTTGATGAACTGAAGTAAAGAGGTGCCACATTTAACAACAGCAAAACTATACCAAAAGATCTGTTTGCATCTTTTACATCTGTTTTTGGATTCTTCATATATCATGGAGGCATGCAGAAAAAACGTTTTCTTCCTAATGTCAACATAACACACTGTTAGTTACTGAAATACAAATGGTCATTTTTGAAGTATTCCTTTAACCAACAGCAAACCAAAAATGATGTATTATGCGTACAAATCAGCATTTCTGTTTATTCTTGTGTCCGTCTTTTGCCTTTCATTGTGAGGCTGTTCATGATGTCTGACATAGAAAGGTGCCATATAAATAAACACTACTTTAAACAGTACAAGCAGCCCACAGGACCTTTGTTTGAGTTTTAAAAATGTACCAATTCTAAATTTAACTACAGGAAATGAGAAAACCACAAGGGCTGATTTGTTTGCCAGGAAGTTGCAACGTCATATTTACAGTAAATTCTGAGAAGAGGTCAAAACCATGAATAACAGTAAAACTTGTTTACCATCTTATAACACTGGCGTGAGTTGCACAGATGAAATAGTTAAATTCTTGGGAGGAATATTAACGATATGGCCTGATGATGTGCAAAGCAAAAGGTTTACTGTTTATGATGTCACTGTGGGAATAACAGTGACGTCTGATGAATTGTCTGCAGCTGTAATAAAACTAGATGACAATGAGGTAGGTGGAACTGATCACATTACTGCCACACAATATGATGGAAAAACCTGTTCCTCATGTTCCCACATGATTTATTGGGTTTCTAGTTAATGCCACTCTACCTTAGTCTTTGCTCTCAGTACTGTTGGTTCCCGTTATAGAAATAAAACTGGTCAAATTTATAGTAGTTATAATTACATGACGACAGCCCTGCTTGTGTTTAGTCTAAGGTGTTTGAGAGAACTGGCTTGTCTTTTCAAAGGAATCAAGCGGTGGCTGATGGTTTAAGTATAGTGTTAACCATGGAGCAAAAACAGAGCTTATATACAATACACATTTTCCAAGTTTTACAAATGTAGGTAAGGTTTTGTGAGGTAAAAGAAAGTGTACTCTTACGTCTGAATGTTTGTGTACAACAAAGTTAATTCATTTTATACTTTTATAGTCAACTCTAAAACATAATCATTATAAACAGATTTATACTACTCTTAGACAGGATTTTACAGTTCTGGAAAGTTATTACAGGATACAGTTATTACAGTTATTACAAGCATAAGGAGGTTGTCTTTTTTTTTTATTTTTGTTCAATACAAGGCTCAAGGCAGTTTGAGTGAAGCCTCACAATATCAAACTTCCTTTACTGCAACATTATGGTATAAGCTACCAGTTTCACATGATTACAGCTGGTGAATAGTGGCTCCTGTCACTGGGACATAAGTGGGATACAGGTTTTATGTGGTGCACAGCAGCGACATACATGCCTTGGCATATGTGAAAATGTTGTCCCATGATGGTGGAAAGTGGTTCATGCCTCTGGAACACATGTGACCGTTATCATGTGCTTTATGCCAGTTGAACAAAAGCAAAGCACTCTACTTTCAAAGTGGCATACCATCAGCATATGCTGATAAAAATCGGGATATGTCAAGTCGGCACAACAGCTGCGGCATAATAATAATCAACAGTGACATGCCACTGAGAATCGACTTATGCCACTAAAGCAACAGTGGCCCACTTGCTGATATTTGTCTCTTCTTTCTCTTTCAGTCTTTCTTTCTGTCTTTTGTTATTTATTCTTTCATTTTTCCATCCCCAATAATGCAGAAACACAGAGACATTGCTCCTGATGGTGGCAAATGTATAAACTCTCTTAAAAAATCAGCTGCACTATGGTTTTGGAACTTTCACCAAAAAAATGCTCACACTGAGGAAGGAGTGAAAATCAGCTTGGTCATAGTCTACCAATACAATGCTGTATACGTTTGTATACTGACCTGTGGCGCCAGAAACATGAGGACAGGAAGGTCCAGCAGACACCTCAGCTCTTTCCAGGGTGTCTCCCTGCAGGGGGGCAGCAGGGTGGGGGCCAGCCGGCTGCTCAAGGACACATTTAGGCCCTCAGCTACCAGCATCTCCAGGTATAATGACACCTGGGAGACCCTGAAGATCCAGTCCTCCAGACAGGAAACATCACAAGCTCCCTGATCTGAGAATTGAAACAGGAAGAGGAGATCAGTCCCATTTTCTTACTGTTAATATGTTCAAATCATTTGTTTACCTGATGGTTTGAGTTCAGAACACATCTGCTCTGCCAGGAGTTTGACACCCAGGGAGCCATCACCCATTTTCTCTGGCTTCCAGGCCTGCAGGCGCCCTCTGTGGTCCAGAATCTGAACTACAGCAGAAATCAGGTCTTGGAGGAACTACGGAGAAAGGTTAAAAAAGGTCAGAGCAGAGTGTCAGTAAGGAGGGATGGAGGGGCAGAGTGAAGGGAGGGTTGTGACCAGTAGTGGGAGGAGCAAACAAAAACGGTACTCCAGTAAAAGTATTGTTACTTGATAATTACTATACCTCAAGTAGAAGTAAAAGTAATAATAAAAAATAACTACTTGAGTTATAGTAAAAAAAAAACTATCATGTAAAAAAAATATCTGAGTAACGACAAACTTACATGCAATTTATTCAATCTATGTCTCACATTCAAACAGGTCCTCCACAAGTAATGAATGTGAACTGCATGTTAATTGATCCAGAACCAGACAAATTACAAAGTACAACAAAAAAAATTGTGTCACTAGCACAGCGGAGCGGAGAGCCACCTCCGAAACACTCTGTGGCACATCTGTTGAAATCACAAGCATGTGACAAAAGAAAAAGTAGAGAAGAAGAGACATACCACAGAAGCTGACACATTATTTTCTATATAATTTCACCCTCTCCTTACCTCTGCTACCTGCTCACATGTGACAACCGCTGCTGCCCCTGCTCCATGCTGAGACATGGCCAAGACGAGAGGAGCCCGTTCTTCTGCAGTGCCCCGCAGGGTGTCTGCTAGGAATATGACCAACTGCTCTCGACCTACTCCAGAAGCAGCGGGGGTGCTGGTCTTCCCAGAAGCTGCGGGTGCTGCCACTCCAGGGTCAATACTACACATGCACTGGTAGATCCTCCTCACCATGGAGTCTGGCGCCAGGCTGCCCATCGAAGACTGGGACAGACGAAAGGAGGAGTCGATTATACACTGACAGATAAACTGATAAAATACAATGGATTGAAATGACATTTGCTCAGTGGAACAAGAGCATAACATATAGTCAGAGTTAAAGAAACAAAGCATGTTTCTGAGAGCGTATTCCTTCTGTAGGTATATAAAATATGTAAAACTACACTAAGATAGAAAGAACAATAACTGGAAATTAAATGCAAAGGGAATTAAGGTCAAATATATTTATCTCTGAGTAAACATTCAGTGCAAAGATAATGAAGCAGTAGAAAGAAAAACAAGCACATAATCTTTTTTAAATCACCAATAACATTTGTTCCTGCAAAACAGGTGGAATGACTCCTACATTTGCTAATTATTCAGTTTATTTACTGCATTAACAATCACACCTGCAGCATCTCGAGCGTTAGTGTCTTCCCTGCTGGTGTTTTCCCTGGGGCCCCTGAAGGGCCACCAGCACCGCCCTGAAGCCTGTCGAAGACCCCCTCAATCACAGGCCGCTCCTCTGGGCGGAAGCGGGTCAGCCGCTTCTGCACCACCACACTCTCTGTGTTACCCATGGTGCTCTACACTCCTACACAAAGTATGGAAGAACAAACATGCTGATGTCATTATGTTAACATGCAGTGGGGTACACTTAAAGGAAACATCAAAAACAGAATGCATACTGTGATCTCAGTATAATCAATGCATATCATGTTTGCACATATCTAAAACCACAGAGCTGGCTACTTAAAATGGAAATGACATTGTCAGGACTTATAGTGATGATATTATAAGTCAGTTTTGGAGTTAGACACTCAATAAACAACTGACTTTGTAGGCTCATAGAAGTTTGACATCAGTGTCACATCTGTCACATCAGTTCCAACTGAATTCAGCGATTTGTTGTTGTCAGTCGTTCATAAAATGGTGCCATATACTAGCAAATTCATTGTTGCTGCTGTATTCCTTATTGAGTTCATAAATTATTCAATGCTTCCCCATCCTTTTTGGCATGTGGCCACATTAAAATGAAGCGATATCTACTTCTGACCCCTCATCATAAGTTGTTAGTGTTCTTAGTGTTCACTCACACCTAGATTGTTATACTGAGAGGAGAGGTTGTCGACAAGCAGCGTATGAGTTACACTGGTTTGTAACTTGAAACTGCTTTATTCAGGCTTTTTACCAGTTTAAATCATAGAGTCAGTTTGTTTTGAAGAGGAAGAGACCTCTGCAGATAATCCGACTACCGCTGAAAACCTCCTCAACTTCTGTATCTTGAATTAAGGGAGTACAAGGTGAGCAAAGATAAGCAGGTGGTGGACGAGTTCCCCACACCGACATGCCAAACAGTGTCGGAGATACACTCATTTATAAAGTGCATCTACTTAATTCAGTGTTTTTACCAGTTTTAATCAGCTGATGTGTTTGTTTTGGAGAGAAAACTCTGCAGATAATTCAGATTCTGTAAAAACCTCCTGAACAATGAACACCAAAGGAATCCTAAGGAATCCATTTCAAGAAAAGCTATTCTCTGCTGCCTTGCCACATGTAATTGTAGTCAATTATACTTTCTGTATTTGGTCTGTATTCTCAGTTCAAAGATCATGAACATGATCACATGACATTGCAATCTGAAATTTACTGTTGGATGCCACCAAAACCCCTTTAATGTTACAAACTTTACCTTTCATCCTTTATATTTTTTCATAATCTGTGTGACAAACCCTCAGATGTGTCTTGTGCCCCTCTGGAGGGTCCCAACCCTCAGATTGGGAACCAGTGATCTACGGAGCAGATTCAGCATGTTTCACAGTCTGTATGCTTTAGCTTAACTGTGTAATGTTATGGTTAATGATTTATCGCCATTAACTCTTTCCTAGGGTTGACCCATAACCAAAATACTGTACTAAAATTCAGCCAACCTTATGCCACTGCACTTAAAATTACTTCCATAGTCTTTAAAGTCCAAAAGATACAGCAATAGTATCAAATATAGCGTTAATGTGTTAAATATTTTTAGTGTTGTTTGTCACAACGTTTAGTTAAAGACGGCTGGTCCATAAATGTCTCGGTGGTTAAATTCGAGAACTTCTCATCTTGACCCTGGATGATAGGCTAACGTTAGCTAGCAAAGCACAGCATTACTACTTTATCCTTACACAAAAGACTGTACATGAAGCGCTTTGAGTGTAATGAAAATATAACGTGCATGATGTTCTCAAAGCCAACCAACTTCAAAATTATCGCTAAATGTGTCGCTAACCTTTTAAAGAACAGCAGGTAAGCTTTCCATCTTGCACACAGTTACAGAAATTGTAAACTTCCTGGTTCATTTATTGTAGCCAATCAAATGAGGGGAACGTTCGTCTGCTTCATTGTGATTGGTTCATGGTGTCGGGAGGCGGGGAGGATTGGACGATGCTTAGAAGGGGTGTGTTCATTAACGCAACGGTTTGTAAAATTGAAATTGACATATAAAATCAATGGCGTTTTTATCTTTCTGTCAAACGCCTCTGCTGCAATATTAAACCTCAAAGTGCAGTTAAGACAGCAATCCACCAGAAAGCCAGTGGCTACATGACCATAGAAACGAAATGTATGTGTAGAAACTTATTAAAATTTGAGATCATATAAACTGCCACTTTACTATCATTGTGTTACCAACATATTACGAAAATATTACCTCGAAATATTTAAAATAACATTTAGAAAACTATTTGTTTAGCAATAAAAAGGGAGGGGGGGGTTAAAAAATATTATTATTGTTGCGATTTAGTTTTAATTAGTGGTTACTCCCGCACTTACTCGCCATCTTTAGCCATCAGTAAAGGCCTATTTTCCAGAAAATAAACAGTAAATCCAAACAAATTGTCAGTTTTGGTCTAATGACATCACTGATTCTTCATTTCCCTTATTTTATCTCTCATCCCAAAACTTATTTTACATGCAAATACACAAATTTACTGCGCTAAAAACCCTCATGTAAGCTTGTGCAAAACCCTTGTCAACAGGAACATGAGGAGGAACTGTAATCTCACAGTCCTATCCCACCTTTCACCAGCAGAGTCTGCACAGGAGTAACAGAAGAGAGACAGGGCTCGTTGCAGAGACAGCAGGCGGTTGAAAAGCGCCTTTTAAGGGCATAAGATTTACCATGCGAGTGCGCTGAGCTGGGTGTGATGCATTGTAATGAAGTCTTGTAGGACAGTGGATGCACCCACGTCGGCACAGCTGAATGTGAAGGTGACGTGCAGCCATCTGCCCACGCCGAGTAAACAGACTGGTGTAAACAGGATACCAGTGATGTGGGCAGCATGATGGAGCACAGAGCTGGAAAATCATTTCTGAACCAAAGTCGTCTGGAGTGCAGAAAATAAGTTTCAAAGTTCATAACTGGGGCATAACTCTGAATGAATGAAGCTGACCTTATCTCTGTAGCACTCCCTTCTTAAAGTTACATCCTGATGAGACAGGTGTATTAGTTAGGCTATATAATTGCTGATTGCAGTGTTATAAAGTGCTGCTCTTTTCCTTCTGTCTGTATGACAGCCATGTTGACACTTATCTGTAGAACATACTGTAGCTTGGCTGTAGGATACTTGTTCTTTCAGAGTCTCCAACACTCCTGCTCTACAAGCTGAGACATCTGAGGATCGCAGCAGAATTGAAGCGTTAATTCCTTTTTTAATGAGTTCAGGTCATCATGTAAACATACAGGATATAGATAGATAATAAAAGCCTTTGTGCTGACGCTATTCAGTGTAACTAAATTATGTAAGAGTGCAGAGTTCAACATAATGGACAAAACTCAGTTAAGTTATTCTATTTTTTTTATTTATTTATTTACCCTCTTTTTCTTCTATGGAGTTTTAATCATCTTTTGGCTTGTTTGCTTTTTTAATATTTTATTGTCTTGTCTCTGTGCCATTCCAATTTTGCCATGTGAAGCACTCTGGTCTGCATGTTTGTATGAAAGGTGCTATATAAATAAAGTTGACTTGAGTTGTATTTCTGGTAAATTCTAACAGGGGCTAGTCCCATTGTATACAAAGAGCACGAAGTTCAAAAATATTTTTAGATTTTGAAATTTTAATTAAAAAAAGACACTTAAAACCCTTTTTTTTGTTTTATTACAACCCATGGAAACAGAATGTGAGTCCAACACAGCTGGAGATGTAATGACAACTCGCTAAAAAATATCCAAATTCAGTGCTACGAGCGCTGCTGGAAACACAATGACAGCTCTCTAAAAAAACACCCACATTTGGTGGCACAAACACCACTGGAAATGCAGCAATGGCTCGTTTAAAAGATGCCCACATTCAGTGCCACAAATGCTGCTGGAAGCGCAGTGATAGCTCACTTAAAAACACCCACGTTTGGTGGCACAAGCACCACTGGAAACATTAAAAAAACAAACCGGTGTTCTTGTTTGTTGGTCTCAAACAGTGTTTCGCTTTGGAATGCAGCTTGGCAGTCATCTCACTTAGATTTTCACAACTATAATCCTTGCATTAAACCTGTTCACCTTCATCCTTGTCGTGTCCTGCGTTTGGGTCCATCTACAACACAACAAAGTGACTGTTGAGATCAATGGGTAAATTGACACAAAAAAGAAAAGATGGCCCTCTGGCTTCACAGTTGCAAAACCTCTAGGTGTAATCAGTCTCTATCTCATTCTCTTTGCTCTCTTCACTCTCTCTTGCTCTGTTTCCTCACCAGTGTTTTAAGCAGGTACAGACAGAACCAGGCAAACACATGGTTCACTGACATGTGACTGTGTATGTGCACATGTTCCAATAAAAGAGAGTCTTCTTGTCTTGATTACTACGAAGTGAGCTGTGTTCATGCTTCTATACTGATTCAGCTGTCAACAAGTTGAGACTTGAGAAGTGAGTCTTGTTAGTTCTTCTTTTCTCTTCCCTTTGCCCACTAACCCTCCTCTGAGTTGTATCCCTATATGGTAAAAGTCTCACTACTGAGTGACTGCACAGGAAATCCACCATTTGAATACAAAGTTTAAAAAAAAGAAAAAAAGCCACACACACCACACATTCGCTTTGATAGACTGAAATCATCACCCAACTTCAAAGCGTTCTTACATATCCATTTCAAGAAAAGCTATTCTCTGCTGCCTTGCCACATGTAATTGTAGTCAATTGTACTTTCTGTATTTGGTCGGTATTCTCAGTCCAAAGATCATGAACATGATCACATGACATTTTCATTCATTTTTTAAAAGAGCTTTGACACAGAAAGGTACAATGACGTGTAGTAAAAACAATAAAGCATTTTTCTGTTTAAGTTTAAATGGCATGAGGCCTGTCACAAGGGGAGCTGTATTTCCCAGGTCTCATAGTAAAACAACAAAGCCAAGGGCTCCTTTACATGTTTGTCTTGTGTGCTTTGCATGTGTTTATCTAAGGATTTTAATAAGATGTACACTCCTCTGAGTCTGAGACAATTTTTGAATGCTTACAGAAAACCTGATTATTCCCTGCGCGTGTGTGCACGCACCACAATGTACCACCTCCGGCTACAGCTGAGCGTCATCTCTGAAACGCTGTAAAAAACATAATCACTTATTGTCATGTGGTTTTCTGGTAGATGACAATCTACCAAGGTAGACTTTTTTTCATGTGCTCTGGCTTGCGATGGTGGAGGGAGAATCATTGGCCATGTGGAAATTAACATTTTATGGACTGATCCTTGTAGAAGTGAGATCATTTCCAGCTGTGCATGGCCATTTAAAATACTTGCATTAGTGTGACCAACTATATAATGAACCTTAAACAAGCAAGCAAACACACACATACTGTACACACATAGACATTTATCAAGAATTATATATCTTTCTGTCAGCTGCAGTGGAAGACAGATTCCTCAGTCTGGTTTCTGTCACAGCAGCTGATTCATCTGCTGAAATAAACCAGGATGTCATCACAACTTTCATGTGGGTGTTGAGACTTCTGCTTGCAGGTTTGACTGTAAAGTGCAAACTTGTCAAACGGACCTGTTACAGAGGGCAGCTTCAGTGAATGCATGTTGCACAGGAGCTTAGATGTTTCATATCTCATTTGTCTGACATTTGTTCAGCAAGATGAGACCACTGTCATTTAAAATACGGAGGCACACACATTTTGACAGTTAAGTAAGTGCAGTGTCCAAAAATGCAAAAAATAGTGTTACTTTAGGTGTTTCAAAAAGTAAGGATGCACCACATTGCATCCATTTCATAACACAATGGCTGCATTCCACTTAGGTGTGTCAGTTCCATAGTCCTGGTGTCGTTCACCTAAACCACTGGAACAGAGCCACCATTAATTTTATTACTAATATCTGCTGTTCCCTCCAGGATAATGGTACAGTGTTATTATGTTCTCATGCACTGTTCATACCTACAGTATACATATGAAAAGTAATGCATCCAGATTCATATATAACCCATGCATTTGGGAAGGCTGCAATCACATGACCAATATGCTAACACAGTCCATATAAGCAGGGTTAGGGTAGTGGCTGGGTCAAATAAACACAGGACATTCCCCAAGAAGATTGGCGTTCACGTCCTGTGTGAAACCAAGTGAAGTGTGAGTTATTTTGAGATTCGTCATCACCATGTTTCTGTTCCAAAACCCAACCTACATAACTTTACTTGCCGAAACCTAATCTATGGAACTTTACATTAAATACGTAACTTTAAGTGCTTACATGACAACGGCCAACTATGTTTCTTTTCAACTTCACATTAAGTATGCAAGCTAGTGTTAAGTATAGGTGATAATGTCCAACGATGTTTCTTTTCATAAAGCTAACCTACATACATTTACTTGCCTAAACCTAACTCATGTAACTTTACGTTAAGTATGTAGCTTAACGTTATGTACATAAATGATGACGCCCAACCATGTTTCTTTTTCTAAACCTAACTTACGTAACATTACTCTCCTAAACTTAGCCCACATAACTTTACTTTAAGTATGTAACTTAACGTTAAGCATGTAAATGATGACACCCAACCATATTTCTTTTCCTAAACCTAACATACGTAGCTTTGCTTGCCTAAACCTGACCCACACAACTTTAAGTTAAGTACGTAACTTTACGTTAAGTATGAACATGACAATGCCCAACCATATTACTTTTCATAAACCAAAACTACGTAACTTTCCCTGCCTAAACCTAACTCACGTAACTTTACCCTAAGTATGTAACTTTACGTTAAGTGTGTACATGACGATGCCCAACCATGTTTCTTTTCGTAAACCTAACCTACATAAATTTACTTGCCTTAACCTAACCCATGTAATTTTGCGTTAAGTATGTAACTTAATGTTACATAATGGAAAGTAACAGCATTCAACCATGTAAACCTAACCCACATAACTTTACTTTCCTAAACTTAGCCTACATAACTTTGCTTTCCAAAACCTAACCATACGCATGACAACGTCAAACCATGTTTCTTTTCGTAAACCTAACCTATGTAACTTTCCCTGCCTAAACCTAACCCACATAATTTCACATTATAAGTAGCTAACTTTACATAAAGTACATACATGACGATGCCCAACCACATTTCTTTTCATAAACCTAACCTGTATATCTTCACTTGCCTAAACATAACTCATTTAGAAAAGAATAGCAAAACAGAATCATTTTCTAAGGTTAGTACGTAAATGATGACGCCCAACCATGTTTCTTTTTCTAAACGTGACCTACATAATATCATTTTCCTAAATCTAACCTACTGAACTTAACGGTAAGTACATTAGGTGTCGATGCTATTTGTGGCGTGCTAATTTGGTAAATATCATCAACATTTGCACGTGAATACTTTCACTTCTTTTTCACTTCAGTTGAAGCCCATTCAGCAAACGATTTTAAGTATGCTTGCTGTAACTAAGTACATTTATTATATTGTACTCCACTAAATTAATTCAGAGATCAGTTTGATATTTTGGGAAATACGCTTATTCACTTTTTTCAGTGAGTTAGACTGGAAGATTAATACCACTCTCATGTCTGTACATTAAATATAAAAATCCAGAAAAAAGCTAAGTTTAGCTTAGCTTAGCTTAGTTTAGCACAAAGTCTGGAGGCATGGAGAAATGGCTAGCTTGGCTCGATCCAATCAAAATACAATTACCAGCATCTCTAAAGCTTACTAATCAACACATTATAATTCATATTCATGCATATCCACTTTGAGTTTTGTATATCATGAATCAAACAGATGTAGCCATAGCTTACAGATCAGTGCCTCAGTCCTCCCAATAGCTCTCCAGCTGACCCATGCCTTGATTTACAGTGATATTACAAAAACTGGTCCTGGAGTCATTGAGGGTGCCATTAAAATGCACAGCTGTTCTCATTCTTATTATAAAGGTCCGCACACAGAAGCAGTTGACCTTTTATTGTAACCTCATGGCTACAGAAGACAGTGCAATATACCAATAGAGCAAGTTCAATAAATGAATAACTATTTTACTGGGTGTCACTGATCCATGCAGAGCAGAGAGTTATAGTTTAATTAAAGGGAGACCAGAATATTCAGCAGGAAATAGATGTGCATAGTGTATTAGTAACTGGAGTGAATGGGGAAGCAAAGTTTAATGGAAAGAGAAAGACTTTAAAAAAAGACAGTAATCGTTTGAGACAGCCAAAAGGGGGTCAGAAAGCAGAATTATGTAAGATATTGCTTTGGTCTGACAGAGACAGACGAAGGGAAAATGTAGAAGAGAGGAGGAAAGAGGATATGTGTTGCCTCAAGGTAAAATGTTGAGATGAGGGTGAGTGGAGCTGTTGTGTGGGCCGATGTTAGTGAGAAACAGACATGTGACACTCAAAAGAAGACACTTGGTTCACAAATAATTCTCCTGAGTTAACAGGCGGATGTGAAAATGCTCTGTAGGGTTACTGACACACTCTCATTTTCAACAATATGACATGCTGTATATAATATATACAAAACATATGTACAGTATACTACTACAGGTTATAAGAATGAAATACAATGTGATGCAAAACAATACAGTACAATACAGTGGGATAGGATACAATATGATAAATAAGAAGTCAAAATATTATGATATGCATAATAAATTACCTAATAAAAATTACATAATAGCTACAATACGACATAACAATTACGATACATATGAAACATATATTATACAATGTGATGTGATCCAGTGAGATATGATGCATTACCTTATGGATCAGTGCATACTGTTGTGATGTGATGTGATGGGATAGGATGCAAAATGATACAAAATGATCAATACATATAATGCAAATAATATTATGCAACAGGCCAATACCAATATGAGTATGATGCATATGACATATTTTAATATGCTATAATGCATTACAGCATAATACAATACAGTGCACAATACAGTTACATGGCAATACACTAAGATCTAATACAAGTGACATAATATGTTACAATACAATCCGCTACACCACGATATAATGATGATACACTATGATATGATGTGATATGATTTATCATTTATTACATAATATAAAGTGACACATCACCACACATTACAACTCAATACAATTCAAATAGACAATTAGAGACATTAGAATGTACTGAACTCAAATTAAGACATTTTTGTCACGCACTCAATAGATACTTTTCTCTCAAATTTTGAGAGATGTTTTTTTGGGATGATCACAATAAAAGGCCACTCTAAAACGTGCAGTTTGATCGCACAACACAATGAACACAGATGTCAAAAGTTTTGAGGGATCACGCCATTGCCATTCTGACTGCAGGAATGTCCAAAAAAGTTGTTGGCCATGAACTGAAGGATTCGTTCACGTTCATAAGCTGTTTCCAGTGCTGTTTCGGTGAATTTGGCAGTACATCCAACCAGACTCACAACAACAGACCACATGTAGTCACACAGCTCAGGACCTCCACATCCAGCGTTTGTCTGAGACCAGTCAATTAAACAGCTGATGCAACACATGGTTTGCACAGCCAAAAAATTTGGAGTTCACGGGCAACAGCTCTGATGGACATTTCTGCATTCAGCATGCCAATGGCACACTCCCTCATGTGACATCATGATACATTTTAGAGTGGCCTTTTATTGTGACCATCCCAAGGCACTTCTGTGAACCAATGATGCTGTTTAAACAGCAAGTCGATATGCCACACTTGTCAAGCAGATGGATTATCTTGGAAAAGGAAGAGTTTAACAAATTTGAGACCAAAATTTGAGAGAAAAATATTTATTGATTGCATTAAAAGTCTTAGATCTTTAACTTAAACTTGTGGAAAATGGGAGCAAAATGCAAACAAATCCTGCACAACAGAATCGTGATTCTTGATGATCCTTCTATCAAGGGTTTATAGTGATGAATCATTAAATTGTGGACAATCTGGGACCAGTTCAGCTGATACAAGACACCTCTTTAGTTTATCATAAAAAAAGTATTAGTTAACCTCGTCAGTCACTGTGAATCAGGATAAACATCATGAATACAATCCCAGAGGATACATTTTTACTTTTCTCCTCCTTGCATTGCTTCCTTCGCCCAGTCTAGAATGGACAGCTGTCTTTGAAATAACCTTTGGAACAGGAAGTGAGCTGCACATTTCAACTTCCTCACACACAGACACAGATAAGCACTTCTGCTTAATTTCAGTTACTTAACCCCTTAGTGAACTGCTAAAAGAGGCACTGTAAAAATGCTTAGAGAGAAAGAAGCGGAAACGCGTAAAATAGCATGTAGAGTTTTTAGTTTTCTTTGAAGCATTTTTTGATGCATCAGTATAGTCACATTGCAGCTTGGTAAATCTTTGATGCAAGGGCTGACCTCTGAGCCAAACTTAATGACATGGCTTTTGCTGGACTGACTTCCTTGAATAATGACAGTGACAAAGAGTGAAACTGACAGCTCAATGTACAAAGTGATAGAGGAAAACATTTAAAGATACCATAAATCAGACTAAAGAGATCCACAACATTCAGTGTGCTGTATGCCTAAGAATGTTGGATTTCAGTACAGCTAAGTTACAGGTAAATAAAACCAGCAGTTTTATATAATTGTGACAATTTTATGCCAAGACATTCTGAATAAATGTAATGTTTAAATTATTTTTGGCATTAAGATTAGATTTTAATAATTTCAGCACAGTGAATCCTCAAATCTGAATATTAGCACCCATGCTACACTATGACTCCTTGAAACTCTGTAACTGTTGCAAACTGGCTAAAAGGATAAGTCTGCCCAAATCTCACAAATAGACCAAAACCATCAATGAACTGATCACACTAACACGTATTATGTGAGTGTGTATAAGTATAAAGATAAAGTAGATTACTGGCTCCAAACAAAAAGAGTAAAGAGTAGAACCACAGTTTACAAAAAGAAACATGAAAATACTCGCTCCCTAATAAATATACATTTTTACTCATGTGCGTTACTTGAAACGTGTCACTATCCACCCCTGCTAGCAGGATGCTAGTTCAGCACAGAGAGAGAGAGAGAGAGAGAGAGAGAGAGAGAGAGAGAGAGAGAGAGAGAGGCAATGTAGTGTATGATATTGTAAATTACAATGAGGGTAACAAGTTTAAACATTATTTTTGTGATCGGAAGTCATCCGAGCTAACTCAGCTGTGAATCTTAGCAAGAATGCTGTTGTCCCTAGGTTCATACTCCCATTCCCACTTCCATTCATCTTGCCAAGTTTGATCTCCAAAGAACACGAGTTTGAACTTGGTGTACTCTGTATTTGGGAATGAAGGCCTTTGGTATGTCCTTGAGACACAAACATGAAATAGCACACTAACTTTGCAATGAGGGAGACATCATTAAATAGGATTATCTTATATGAGAGGTGAATAACTGAGAGGGGCTGATCATCAGTAGTAATAAAAAATCAATAACAGACTGACATCACAGCAAACAGACACCCCACTGTCAACACAGCTTTAGAGTGTAAACGCACTCAGTAAACTCAGTAAACAGATGCTCATTTGGGGTGGGAGAATGAAGTGGCCCTCAGCTCGTTAGTCTCTGACAATGGCACCTCTGTGCCAATACTGTGCAGCGCTGGCACACAGGAGCACTGAGAACTGACCCATTCACACTCACATTCCCTCTGTCGCTCTGTCTTCCCTATTCACATGGCCTGGAAGAATCTGAAAAGAGACCCACCCCACCCCCCACCACCCATTTGCTTTGCTCAGTCGCGCAAATTTCAATTTCCAAGCCCCCCTTCGTCCTCCCGCCAACCATTATCTCTCCTCTCACTGTCTCTCTCTCTCCCTCTTCACGTCTCAGTCAGGCATCCAACACCTTCCCAATTTACATTTTATTTAGACTGAATGCCACAGTGATGTAAATTAGTAATGCGATTCCTGGATCACAAAGACATTACAAGCAACTAAAATAAAAGAGTTTTGTAGGTCACATTCATTGTGCCTTTATAAGCTTCTTATGCAAACTACAAGTCAAGATTTTGTTAGTAACAAATTAAAAATTACAGATGTAAAATCCATAATAGGAAACAAGTTGTAAATGCAACATTGATATAGTTTCACATTTTAAGTAGATGCTAAACTGTTAGTGAACAGCTGCAGCTTTGCACATTTGGCAGATTCGGAGCAACATTTGCAATTATCTGGAGTCATCTCTATGTCCACCTGATGAATGGAAGTCCAACTTTCACTTCTCTCTGACCTCTGTTCTGGTATCCACAGACTCCTGAGGGAAATTTCTAGGTCTTTAGAAATTCCAAATGCTCCACTACATTCATCAGCTACCAGGGCTGCCTGTAAGGGGGGAAAAAAGGGGAAAGCTTTCTGAGGCCCGGTTGCTAGGGGGGAGGCCAACAAGAATCATTGTCTCATAATAATGAGATGAAACAATGAAACAATCATTGTTTCATAATGTAAACCTCTCTCCTGAAAATGATATGAGTTGAGCTGTGGACACAGTTCTGGTCTACTGACAATGAGAAAGGAGTTTATTGCCTATGTTTAACAGGTTTTCACATGTTTAAAAAAACCTGCATACACACGCTAATTTTGGTGGAAAAGGTGTATAACAAATAACCCTTCTCCACCAAAATTAGCACGTATGCAGGTATTTTAAACACAAAAAACAGTGTTAAGCATAGGCGATAGACTCCTTTCCCAGAGAGCTCTGCAGCAGACGAGTTTGCCTTTCTGTTTGTTTCTTTTCCTCTGATGTGTCATGTTCAATGCAACAGACAGGCCAGAAAACAGGTTAGTACAGTAACAGTGGAAATGTTAACAAATGTTATGGTGGTTACTCCTTTTTTATTTCTCTTACTTCCTCAGTCTCTCTCTCTCAAACTTGATGCAAACTAAATTCGGACGACGTTGAGGGCTGCTTAGATGGAGACAAACCATATTTTGTGGCAGGGTGTCATTGCATCGCACTGGCAAAGGGGTTAAAATTAGCGTGTTGTATTTCCATCGTTGCTGATTCGAGCCGCAGCTAATAGACAGATATAGATTAAGAGGGACCCTTTTCATATCACACGTTAACATTTGATCTCATATAAAAAAATATTGAATGTAGCAGCTTTAAACATAAAGTAGGGATTTTGAGTAAATGCCTAATGAGAGGAAAACTATTACAGATTATTTCATATTACGCAATTTAAATACAAGTGAGGTGCTATCTAGAATCTGCTGGTAAAAATGAGCCATCATGACCCCTGTTAATGATTCATTTTACAACAGGCAAAGTACAACAATCACTAATTAGAGCAAAAACATCTTTAAAAAATGTAGAAAAGACAAAATACACAATGGGAAACTTGAGAAATATTTCTTGAGTAGATTAATTCATTATGTGGGAAGAGATCCCCCATCCCAAAACACACAGAGAGCTCATACACACCCAGGGCCTCTGCCTGTCTCTTTCTTGGAGACGTTATGAGCTCATTCCCAGAGTGAGTGCTTGTTTCAACATCATTCACTCTCCCACAGACGACTCGGAGCACGCTGGTCCGTTTGGATTCAGGATCCCGCTGAGCTGTGACTAACCAAATGTTGAATCAGTCAAACGGTGGTGACGGAGTTGCAGATTGGAAGTGAAAAGAACCAACTGACCAAGTTTGAAAGGCTTTTATTCCAAACTCTGAACAAAATGTCTCATATTGTGCATCCACGGCCAATAATTATACAGATGTAATGTATTTCAGCCTTTTGGTGTTTATGGGAAAAAAGACACATCCTTGGTGTGATAGAGATGTTTAAACTGGAGCAGACACATGCTAACACATACAGAGCAGTGGTTTCCTTTGTTTTAGGTTGGGTTTTTTTTGTAATTCCCCCAACTACAGTATATAACTTCATTGAGAAATGTACCCAATTTAAAATGAATCCTTATCTAAACTCTGAAAGCAGTTGTCATCACACAAACATTTGGAGACATTGGATGCCGAAAAGACAATTCTTGCTATTCTCTCTCTTTCTTTCTCTCTCTCTCTCTCTCTCTCTCTCTCTCTCACACACACACACACGCACACACACACATGCTTGGACAGAGCACATGACTTGTTGTGGGCTATAAAATATGCTGCTGTGAGGTCTGAGGAATGCAGGAAGGATCTGAGTGGTATCGTTCTGCAGGAACTGTTCTGACTGTCCTTGTTTGAACACTCCTACAGGTCTCTCTGGCACACACCATCACACACACACAAACAGATTGGGTAATATCTCAAACCCCAGGTTTCCTTGACAATCGCTGATGTTATTACACTTAACTGTGTTGTGTTTTAAGAATGTACTTGAAATATGGAGACCATGATACAATCAGGGTGTGTACTGTATATCTAATATCCATTGCAAGTCCTCTAGGCCCAGAGATCCAAGTTCAGTTTATTCAGCTGAAGTCCCAGGGAGTAACACAATTTTATGATGATCCTCGGTATAAGTTGTGAGTGAGTCACAAGGATGTCATTGCTGCATTTTAACATGCAAATAATGAAAAAGACTATACAGAATTGAAGGTGGTTACACAGAGTTATGTTATCAGAAACAAGAAAGGAAAAGCACACTTGAAAATGTTGTTTATATGAACATGGATGAATAATGACAACACATCCTGTTAGTCATAGTGTTTTTTAGATTAGATCAGTTCTAAATCAGACTGAGAAAAAAACGCCTACAGATCAGTCCTGTTGTGATCAAATGGATGCACAATAATACATATGAAAATTAAACAATATGGCAAATTAAATTAGAATGTCCCTGGTTTGTGTCTTTACTGTGTGACATTTTAATTCCCACAGTACCAGCACAAAATAAGTAGTATCCCTGCATAAAAAGATAGAAAATTAAGAACTTATCTAAACTTGAAGAACTACTACTCACCATGATTCTTGATGAGTTGAAGTCACTGTGGTCCACATACCCCCGTACAGTATGTGTGAGCCAGCAGAGGTCATATATGTGTGCATGCTCTGCCACTCTCTGGGCACCTTACTCATAGATGGAATTGTTTTATATTATAACGCTTTAGCAAAAATGCATGTGTTTGGGAAATGTGTTCTCATAGAATGGTTTGTATTATTATGATGTATGATAGAGATAATTGATATGATATTCTACAAATTAGCGCCCCGCAAATGTCATTATGTTTTTAACGGAAAGTTACAAAGTTAGGTTTAGGTTTTCCTAAAACTTTGATTAGGTTTAGGAAAAGTAACATGGTGATTCTGAACACGTCTCCTGAGGAAAGTACTGGGGGAAAATCCTGTGTTTTGTGACCCATCCACCCACTCACCACCTCAGCTTGCCTCCTTACAAGACTGCTCAGCAGTCCTTCCTTGTTTAGTCCTGTCGTGCTTCAGTCATGTGATTGTGACTTTCCATAATACGTGGGTTAAACACAAATTACTGGCTCATGATTGAGCTGGATATTAATACATTTGGGTGCATTACGCACTTAGAAAAATGTAGAAAAATGTGAATGGGATGTACTAAACATATGACTGGATGAATGAAATTTTGATTTCGAGTTGTGTGAGAATGTGTAAAGTTTCACTGTTGTTAAACATGATCCCCCATGACTTCAACCCATCAAGATTTTTTTCCATTTTTAGATTCTTTGTTCATCGTTTAGGCATCGGAGAAAAACAATGTTTTCTTCACGAATTCAGTGTAACCTGCGTTGAGTAACCGATATGATGCTGAAATGGTCATTTTGGGAGTAAACTATTCTAAGACCCCAATCCAACACCCTAAATTTACACTGTTATAAGACTTTGAGCATGGAAGTTCTAATCTTGATCCTGGAGACAATATGTGATACAAAATGAACTGGGCTCCAAGGTCCACTTATTAGCCTTTTAGATCGTTCAACCTCATGGTCTTAATGAGACATGGAACATAATATTAGTTCGGACAGAGCACTGAAGGTGAGTTTGCATTATTTGAATGCCATTATTTGTTTTATTCATGCCTTACATTCACTGGCTGTTTGGCTGCTGGCTGACTGGCAACATCCAATCATACCACACCAACACCTTCTTTATGTGCTAAGATTTTGGTAGAGTTGATTTAACTAAAATCTATTGTTTAAGTGTGAGTTTTTAAGGGGGATTAGCCCTCCAAGCACAACCCTTGTTGCTGCTCAGATTCTTTGAGATGAGCTTCAAAGACCAGAACATTCCTCCACCAAACCTAACTATACATACAAGTATTTGCTAGAAGCATTTGTCTTCAGGGTGTACCAGCAGTGTGATTAACTTCTTGCAATTTGAAGCCTAGCTACATGTTCAGACAGCCGGCTACACAATGGAGACCCACTGGATTGCTTCTGGTGGTCCCTGTTGAGTAAGCAGTGTCCATCCTGATCCCTTATCATCGTCCCCTTGTACCCACATGCCAAGAATGCCCCTCAGACCTGCCGTAGAGCCCTAACCCTATCCACCTAACTGGCAAGAAGTTGCTCTGTGTAGAGGGCACCTCACCACTGATCTTTTATGTTTTTAAGGACATTGTAATATTGGTCTGTGTGAGTGGGTTTCTTGTATACATCTTTATCCTACCATCAGCCCTCACAAGCCTTTTTTGTGGTTTTCCAGCGATCCAACTTTTGGCCCACTCTTTGCATTGATCTGAACACAAGATCCAGAGCGTGAGAGACTTCCATGCATCATCTGTGTTACTTTGTTGATTACATCACTGTTAACTGTGTGAACCTCTTTGTGTGAAATCAGTTCAAAGTACTGCTGTGCTTAAGTACAGCCTTACAGAGCCATTAGCATGGCTGTAGACACTTAAGGCTCATTTCTACTCCCTCTACATACAAAAATAGACATGTCCTTTTCAAATGTTGTAAATGTTACTGTCATCATACTGCCATGTTAGCATTAATGCAGCCAATAGTTGGCTCTAGAGAGCAGATTCCACAGTTTCACACGACAACAAACAAGGTGACAGTGGAGGTTGTAATACTGTACCTTTCAATGCAGCGTTGTAGGCAGTGGTCTGTGTGGCCTGTTCGGTTCTGCTATTATTTAACCTTCTGCTTCTTCTTCTTCTTCTCATACAGTCATATGGTGCTTGAACTATGCTACACTGCCTTCATAATTTTTGGAGGTACTTTTCCATTTCGTTTAAGCTTTCAGAAAATGTGCGCAAATATGGACAAAATTAATGCAGAGTATGGACAGAAGGGTCCGTCCATCTCCCTATCTAGCACTGAGCATAAATGAGCCCTTAGCAGGCTTTTACATCAAGAACCGGGATCCGAGTGAACTTAACCCATTTCGTTTGATCAGTGTGAACACTGTGTATCATACCTCAGCATGGTTTTTTGACCTCTGCCCAGGTCCACTTGAAAACCTGGTCTGGAGTAAGGTTCATGCTTAGTCGCATACGGTTTGTGTCAGGCGTGGAAACCAACTTTACCAAAAAAACACTATGCCACCAGGCTCTTCCAGAAGTTATGCAGCAGGCGCTGATCTCATCTTCTGAACTGCATGACCATGGATGAAGTGGGTGGGTAAAGTAGGACAGCCCATTCTCATTTTGAAGTTGTCAAATACTGCCGCTTTGTCAGTGATTTCAGCATCAGACACAGAAACCAAAAGGCACCTTTCCCGGCGGTATGATATGCCACTAGATGGCATTAGTTTGTAACGCCACCTGTAACAATGTAATATAAGGAGCTGGAAAGTCTCTATAGGGTGGCCGGGAGGGGAGGTGGCTGTGTCCAACAAACTACGGACATTCGCCCAGGAGCCTGCTGCTCGCTTCCTGTGTGAATGTTGAGCCAAACCATGATGTTTATTTCAAAACCTAACCATCTGCTTTTGTTGCACAAGGAAATAAACGTAAATGCGAGGTGTTTTAACTACATTGCAAGACTGTATGCATTTAACAAGCAAACATTGTACATTTCCTGTGAATACGAAAGTGTATTTTGAAAACACATGATGCATGTAAGAAGCATACATTGATGCACTGTTCCAGAATATCAACAGCAGATGCAGGAGGGTACCTAGCACGCACATTTAGACGTCATAGTCCACCGACAAAGCTGCGAATTTGACTAGTTTGGATGAGAGCAAACTGAGTAGGAAGGCAGGCAAGAAGGTCACTCTTGACAATCGTTTAGCAATAGTAGGCATATTGCAAAGGTCAACCCCATTGTATGGGCTTGGAATCCAGTGATTGGCCGCTTT
The DNA here is from genome assembly GCF_006386435.1 of Epinephelus moara. NCBI lineage: Eukaryota > Metazoa > Chordata > Actinopteri > Perciformes > Serranidae > Epinephelus > Epinephelus moara. Next base: position 8,276,881 of record NC_065525.1, read on the forward strand.
TCTACACTGTAGCAACAATATCAACAAATGTCATGTAAATGATGACACAAGTGTACAGGACAGCATACCTGATGTGAAAGCTGAGTGGGGGCTGGGGGGGCAATCGTACTCGGAAAAATAACTTGGACTAACTAATATGGAAGCGCCCTTAGTCTCGGTTTCTTTGGCCTCCTTTGAGTAAGTGTTGCTGTGTGGTTTCTGAAGAAATTAAAAAAAAAATTCAAGGTATTGTGTACATATCAGGAGGATGTTGACTTCCAGTTCCAGTAGTTCCTCATTCTTTGGAACATGAAAAAAATAAAAGGAAATGATGCTCACAAATATTTCTCCATGACTCAAACTGATATGAACTCCAGAAAATGATCTAATCTGTGTAGGAGCACTAACCTTATTATCATGGCCCTTTAAAACACTCCCACACAAACTCACACACTGTAAAATGAGCTTAAAGTACATCCTCAACTACTCACTTCCTCACAGCTTACTTAAAGCCACAGTGAACAATACCAGAGCTCTGTCATTATACAACCCCCTATTAGTACTCATAGATCACTGCAACCACCCAGCCAGCCTGCCTGACATACTCACTCACTCCGCAGAATCATGTTTGATCAGTGGCTGAGTCATGCAGACAAACCATTAATCCATTCATCTGACAGCTGTAGCAGAATAGCAGACACATGCTGATGGTGTGTGGGTTTAAACAGCTGGGAGCCATCCACTGACCTGATACAGACTGGCAGACGTCACTCATATTAGAAACCTGGCATTGAAAGTGACAAGAGAACAGGCAAATTAGGCCTCTTTATTGGAAATCATTGTCCAGCCTTTGATTATTTTAAAGACTGTCCCCGGCCTCTGTGGACATGTTGACTTACCACGCCCATGTGAATGCAAACTGCAGGCAGCTAAGTGTGAATTCAATCAATAGTAGCACACTTATTAGCAATGTATTTACCTATCCTGCTGAATGGTAGTATTGAGAATGACTGTTTAAATACAGGGTAGTGAAAGGAAATATCCTCTGAGTACAAGTAATCCAATTATTGACTGTACAATTAGATTTGAGAAAGGAGTAGAGGCTGTCGGCATGGCAGAGACACATAACTAAACAGCATTATGGCTCCTGATTATTAATAAGTGACTTAATAACATTGCTTTTGAAATGACTAACATTTAATAAGTGATGTATTTATTTATTATGGTCAAACAAAATGACTGTTGAGATCTGAGAGGATTGCTTGACTACAACAGAGGGACGAGGACAGATGGTGAGGACCTAACTGACACATTGTATGACCAGATACACTATAAAACAATGACTCTCCCTCCCAGACTGCTGACTGGCTAAGCATGACGATTATAGTGGTCACCATGGAAACCCTTGAGAGTCCCCTAAGCTCCCAGAGACGGTTGCTGTGTGGACCCTGAATCCACAAGTGCCAAAATGCTCCCATTACCTCATCCTACACTGGGAACAAAACGAGATCTGAAAAGAAAAACAAAAAATTAACGTGGCACTTCAGACTTATGTATTGCCAGTCACAGGTCACTTCTTGGTACAGCGAAGAACACTTTATTAGAGGTTTGTGATACCATTGCACTCCTATATCACTGTCTGACTCCAGATGGACAGGTTTTTTTATCCCACACATTCTTCTTTTTGTCAAAACCTGGCATTTACATTACGCACAATGTAACGAACCGCCAACAGTTTGGTGGGAGAGTTGGGTGTGTTGTGCTAGTAGCAGCTAATGTAGCTTCATGCAGAGATAAGGTGTGGGCTACAGAGGTCTGGTAAGCTCACTTCTTTCTTACTACACACCCAGAAACCCACAGAAGTCTTTAGCCACAACTGATGCTGACGTAAGTGACATCACATCAAAGTTTAGGCTCTTATGTCCTTTTTTCAGTGTTGGTGGTGCTTTTTGTGGTTGGTTTTGGACGGTGGTGATGTGTGGCTGAAAGTCACTCCCTGGGATGTGGAAATCAACCCATCAGTCTTTAAACTCTACTCCTGCTACTTCTGCTAGCTAACTGTTAGCTAGCCAGATCAAGGTTTTCAAATGTAACGTCAGTAAACAAGGAAAAGATGGAGATGAATGGGCACCAGCCAAACTAGCATCCTGTTTGCCTTTGTACAGGCGTTGGATGATAAACTGGATGATCTCCATGCAGCTTCTGTTCCCAATGGATATCAGCTGCAATATTCTTTGATTCACTGATACTTGGCTAAATCTTGGACAGCGCCATTTAACCAGGTGACTCATTTTCTATATGCTGATCCAACAGAGCAGAGGACTCTGGTGAGAGAAGAGGTGGCGTGTGCTTAACAATGACTAAGGACTAGTGTGACGATAGGAATGTGAGGTGCTGCGTCATTCCTGCTGTGAATCACTGCTTTACGCCTTGCAGAGGCAGCTGCAGAGTCAAGTCGCTGCCCGTGTTCAGGTGGAGCAACCATATGGTCATCTTGTTTAGGTCAGGATGTTTGGACAGTTAAATCATTTCACAACCAGAAACCATGGATCACCAGAACCATCTGGACGCACGGACAAATTAAAGCAGCAGCCAACAATATCCCTTTTTACACAGAGATCACGCTTAGTGTGAGATAAAACATATGCAGCACTTTCTTAACAACAACGGCATTAACATGGTAATAAAAATCATTTTCCTGTTTATATGGCAGCTGATCTTGTCCTCTGCTCGGAGGGTAAAGAGCTCTAAGACCTCATTGTTTTCCCAATTTGCGGTCATTTTCAGCCCCTGTTGTTCCTCTTTGAGTTAGCTGCTGACTGCTATCAGCTACCTTTTTTTTAATCTCCTGCAGCAGGTCATACATAAAACAACTCTAAAAATGTCTTGCCAGCTGTCTCTTTTAAAGGACATTTTCTCAGGGCTGTTACTACTTTCAGTGCTGGCTTAAGGCTTATTTATACTCTTTTTATGTACAAAAATAGATACGGTATAGAAAATAGAATAGATTACATACACAAATACGGACGAAAGGAACGCAGAGTACAGATAGAAGGCTCTGATCGTCTCTGAATCTAACATTGAGCATAAGTGAGCCCTAAAAGGCCAGATACTCTGTCTTCCCATTCTGCAGTTGTACCTTTTATACAGAACAGTGTGAAATTCTTGCTTTGACAGGCAGTGTAAAAGGGGCTTTGGACACATCACAGAGGGAAACCTCTTCGTTGGGGTCTAAGCCAACTCAAAAACTTGTAAGTAACGTAGACTCAACCCAACTTCTTTTGGCAGTTTCAGGTCCTTACCAAAATAACTACTATTGATGGTAACGTAAGATTCAGAGACACACAAAAGACACTGAGAAGCAAGTTTTTGGAAAAAACATCAATTTTTATTTTGAAATGACTGATCTTGTGCCCACTCAGTTTTCTTTCTTTTTCTTTTTTTTCCATTATTTTTTTGAAAATCTCTTCTGCCAATGTCCAAGATAACAATGCTCTTAAAAATAAAATCAAAAGGTAAAATTCTTAAGAGAAAATAAAATTCATTTCAAAAACAAAAAAAAGGTACAAGAAAACATACATATTTTTTTGCAGGGGGAAGAGAGGGTTGAAACTAAATAAACTGAGATGCTACAACCGAGAAATGGCTCCTCCTGGGTTTGGACGATAAGCCCTGGCCCACGTTGTGATGAGCCATGAGCAGATCAAAGTCCCACCCCCATGTAAGAGCAATAGCCAATCACAGTGTAGTGTTCACAAGCTCCCATGATGCCCCTCTCTCCCTGGGAGGCTAAGGCAGTCAAACACAGTAGGTTATAGTAGGCATGGATACCTTTAAGTGGTAGACCGTGAGATGAAACACCAGAGGAAAAGATCTCCATTCTCAGAATCCTTTTTTGATTTTGGGAAACAGAAGTGCTGCTTAGGGTTCAATATATTAGTTGTTTCTCTGTATTTCTACGCTATAATATAATAAGCTCTGGAAACTGCTAACATTGATCATGTCTAGCAAAAACTGGAAGGAGAAAGTAAAAAGTAGATCTAAATAAGGTTCAGAAATAATCCCACTCACAAAAAGACATGTTTAGACATATGATAAAAGGGATTCACAGCACAGAGCACAAGTATAAAGACAGCAGGGTGAATTACAGTCTGTCTCAGGGTAAGATGTAATGGTTAACTTGAGGCTGTAATCCAAACACAGCTGTCTGGCTGGAGATGAAGAGGTGGTTTAATGTGTACTTAGCAGTATGACTCAAGATTACTCAAAGCAAGCCAGCAACCATTACCAAGGATATTGTTAGACAATGGAGATCATTTCCTCCTGGAGGTACAGTGTATCATGACTAAGAGCATGCTCTGGTGTTAAACACATGCCTGCAAGTAAAGAGGTTCATTTCAAAATGGTATTCTCGTCAGCAAACTCCTTCTTACAACATGACCCGTGATGAGCAGTTTTGAAGTGAAACCCTTAGTTTTTTTCTCCATCCTCATTACATGACATTATTCCGTGCAAACAGTGCTGAAGCCTTGATGAAACTTCCTATTGCTCAACTGCAGCCCAGCTGAGATGAAGATGAGCGTGAGATGTTGATGCACAGCACAGTAGATAACCAACCATGAGCTGACTGGGGAGAGGGCAGAGGCTAGAAGAAGAGAGGGCAGTTTGTGATCTTTAAGAGTGCTTATATGCTTGCTTTTAACTATGCATCTGTGTGTGCATGATGGCTACTTTGCAGAGTCTACGTTTGTGTTGATTGTGCGCATCCTCAGAAATCACTGCCAGTGTAGACACTTCAGTGTATGCAGACACCCAGTATAGTAACAGGCCACATCAATGCCCACTGTCAGTCCATTTCTGGACTAGACCAGGCCTTAAAGGGAATGTCTGACATTTTGGGAAGTGTGCTTTTTTTGCATTCTTGTTTATTTTAGGTAGATGAGAAGGTCGATACCACTCTCATATCTCTCCGTTCAATACGAAGCTACAGCCAGCAGCCACTTAGCTTAGCTAAGCAAGAATTTCCTAAAGTATTCTTTTAACAACACATTAACGTCCTTGAGTTTCATCTTGTCAAGTTTTCTTTATGTGTGCAAAGTCTCTTGGAGGATATTCGCCCAACGATAAGGATAAATTGGTCCTGATCTGCCCCCAGATGTACTGGGAATGTACTTTTTAATCTTCCACATACACAAACCGATGCAAACAAGCATGTGAAAGATTCAGCTCACACACACTTTTTGAAAATCAAGCATATAAACACACCCTAATGCCAATGGTATAATTTTTGAGGTGCACCAATAGCACCTGAACTCCTTGGAACTGTGCCAGTTCTCTCAGTAACTACATGTGTTTATATCTATTCTGAAACTGTTGTTGAGAGTAAATTAATAGCTGTTAAACTAGTGGGGGGAAAAAGAATGTTCTGATTTCTAATAAACCATTATTGGGCATTTTTAATTGATCAGTATTTGAAAGGCTTACACTGGTTCTACAAACTGCTCTTGGTGAACCTCTGCTTTGTTTATGTGAGAATTTCCCTTTTTCTCCATCGCACCCTGCCCTCTCTCCAAGAGGTAGCAGCCCTGCCCAAACCCCCCCTGCTCCCACTTACTCCAAAATACCCCACCCTAATCACACCCAACACCCTCTAACCCCAACCCCAACCCTTCCAGTGGACCATGGCACTTCTCTACTCGGCCTGAGCATCATAGTTGGCTCCACCAGCCTTCTTCAGCTCTGTGAGGATGTTGTCTGCATCCAGTTCCCTCAGCTCACTAAACGTGAACTCCTTGGCAAAGTTCTGCAGAAACAAAACAGTTCAGAAAACCAAAAGTTACTTTTCATTTGTTGCAGAATGGGAAGAAACCAAGACATGTAATGGGTGATGTTTTACATTGATTTTTGTACAGATAGCAAAAATAAGACTCTTTTTCTAGTACTTTACAGCTTTTTATACTTGCGACAGACCCATTTCACAGAATATCTTTATGTGTGAAAAGGAGAGCTTGCCTTAGTGTCATTTATCCAGTTAGTTTTCCCTTTTATTTTTGCACATGTGTACATTTGCTTTAACACAGGTAGCATCCTTGACAGAGTTAGCCGAGATATGCTATTTCAAATTATTAGTTGCTGATTTTGACTCTGTGTTTAGTTTCTTATTTTTCCCACCACCACATCTTGTCTTCATATCATCAAGTGTTCAGATGGTTTGTTGTTTTTCAAAATCCTATTCCATCAGACTGTACACAGCACTCTGTTGCCATATTGCCCCTGGGACCATCCACTTTCCCCAAACAGACCATTACAGCTTCAAGCTCTTTTAATCTCATGATGACAAACATAACTTTAATTGGTACTGTCTCAGCATGCAACACCACAGAGTCACTGACCTGCACAATCTCTTTGACCAGCGCTTTGTCGGTGCTGATCTTGGCGCGCTGCAGCCCACTGACGTTCTCACCAATCCAGGTGATGAGAGTGAACTTGGCCCGTTTGCTCATGGTGTCTCCCGTTGTGATCCGGACAAAACCAAACAGACGACAGTCATCTGAGGGAGGAGTTGAAGGAGATTATATAAGACTGAACATACAGAATGAAGGTTCTTACAGCTAGTATTTTAAAATGTTAGACACTTCAACACACCCTACTAAAAGACGCACACACTCTCCTGTCCAGTCAGAGGCTTACACACAAATGGCACTCTGTTGTTGTTAAGCTGTACTAACTGACCTCCTGTCATGCTCCATTTTTCCATCTGCTGATAAAAAAGGCTTCACAATTGTGATTTCATAGTGTCACTTTGTGTCATGATGATGTGTAAATCTGGTGTAGCATCAAGTGTTACAAAACTGCACTGTGTGTTTGTAAGGCAGTGAGCAAAGCGTTTCACTATTGCAGTGCAGATGAATACAAGGTTCTGCTTTTTGTAGTTCACCTTCAAAGTGTGTGTGTGTGTGTGTGTGTGTGTGTGTGTGTGTGTGTGTGTGCGCACGCGCGCGCAACAAGGAAATATTCAGGTCAACAGACTAAATGAGTAAAATCTTTTGTGAGCCTTGCAGTTGTGTCAGAAAGCTCCCAGTGGCCACGCCTGTCACTCTCTCGGTGGTCCACTGCAGACCTGACTGTCTGTGAGTAATGTCTCCATACATGTAACAAGGCTAAAAAAAATAAATAAATAAAGAAAGAAAGAAAGAAAGAAAGAAAAGAAAAACACTTCTATGACTTTTCTTCCGGACTTTTTTTTTCTCTAACTGTTCAGGCCTCTAAGTCCCATTCAAATAAAACAATGTGAGGGGAACAGTCTTTAGAGTGGACTGCTCACAGACATATCCAACAAGAGCAAAACTGAGGGCATGTATTTTTCTATCAAGAGAAACAACTCAAATCAACCAGACACCCTACTTAAAGGAGAGGTAATAAATATCGCCAAGAACTTAAAACATTTAGGTATAATCACTGTTTCCAACGTAAATTTTAAGAAACAAAAAAGGTCTCCAGAAGTGTCAGAGCTAGTCTAATGAATTTAAGACATATTACATACCAACTGCCTCAGGCCGCTGCTAAGCTCTTTAAGCACTCAATGATTATCCTGCTTTTATCTTACTGTGCAATAAGCTGTTCTTAGGCAGGTGTGACTACGCTGAAATCATAAGACGTGAAAACTCTTGCAAAACTAGAATTACCCAAATGTAGTCATAATTAGCAAATTAATTCAGGAGTTATGGCCAAAAACATGTTTTGTAAGGTCACAGTGACCTTGACCTTCAACCACCAAATTCTTATCAGTTTTGTTGGGCGCGGCTTCTGTTAAATAAACTAATAAACTCAACGATACATGTAAAGAGGGGTCACTAGTAGACGGAAATTGCCTATAAAGGATAACACATCAATAAGATTAGGAACCAAAGATATCAGGCAAAGCCTCCAGTTGGGGAGTTAGGGTATGTATTGTAATTCTCCAGAATAACCGCTATATCCCCCGTAAGTGTTATGAATATAACACTGGCCTCTATCAGTGATATTTGGCATATCCAAATGGATAAAGTAGTTGTAATATGGTCATCATACTGGACAGGGTGGCATGTAAAGTCTTATGCACTGGTGGGTTCTACACGCATAATACTGACTTGAAAAGAGTGCTTGTTTTGCAGAACACGTTTTACTTTAATTCAAGTAAAATACATATACTTCTACTCAGTTACATAGGACTACAAACTTCTTGCTAGCTACTTTTACTGCTACATTTAGCTATTAATAATTGTTATATTCTGCTGAGCTCACATGCACGACAGCGATTATCCAACAGCGAGCAATAAGACAGCCTGTATACGCGTACACACATCAAGTACACTGCGCCCAAGCCTCTCCTTTAAGGATTCAGTAACCGCTGGATTCTACTGGGTGCAGCTGCAGTGGTGAGCTGGAGCTGATTGCAGCCACTCCAAACAATGCCTGTTACTTCACCAAACGCGCCCCAGCACGTTTCAGGTTGCTCTGCTAGTCTTTGTTTTGTTTTGAAAGATTAAACAGTACACAACAGCACATACTTTTGTCATTTCTCCAATTCTGGATATGGAACTTTAATGACAATTTACATACACGTCAAATTTTAGCTTAAACTCTAGTCAATGTAATTGTAAAGAGTGACAAAATATGTATGTCAACGACTTTTTTTCAATGACTAAGACAAGTTAACGACAACACAGCAGCTGCATTTCCTCTGCTGTGTGCTTGGAGAAACTTACTTATTTACTTACTTACCTACTTGCTTAAGAGCACTTGGCCCCAGGCTAGTTGTTTAATGGTTTAATAAGTGTTGTCTTTCCTGGTTTAAAATCTGTATTACAGCAAAATTATGTAATTTTCTGTACTCAACAGACTGTTTAAGCTGTTCTCTTATTTGCCCTCACCCAATTAGTTATCATATCCATATTACCAAAAATCCTATGGTGTAAATATTTTTGTGACACCACCAATAGTCACCCTACAATATTGTTGCAACATCGATATGACAATATGTGGTCAAAAATATAATGATATTTGATTTTCATCATATTGCCCAGCCTTACCTTATGTTAGTCAAGTTGGCTTTTGTCTGTGAATTCAAGGGTCTTTACTAGTGGCAAAAAAATGCCAACAAAATACTTCAGTATTCAAGTCTATCATAATAATGTCCTTGTTAAAAACAACAGTTTGCAGTTACTATCTGCAAATGGCTAAAGGTGTTTGATCAATCTAATGAGCCCTCTATTTACATTGTGCACCTGCCATCACATGATCTAACAGCTGTCATATTGGCAGACAGAAAACAGACTACTCTCTGCCCTGCAAGAAAATAACTGCATGTATACTGACAACCATAGAGGAAGCGATAGTTTTTGTGGTTCAGCTTGGAGCCCACAGAGCTGACAAGGCTTTGCAGTGATCATTTTCTAAATGATGACTTTCAGATTTCCCCCCTAGACACAGACACAGACACACACACTCACACACACACACACACACACACAGTCACCTGATTCAGCAAAGTCAAGGAAGGTGCACTTTTTAGTTTTTGGATTTGGATTTGTTAAAATTATAGAGAAGGTGTAGTATTAAAGTGAGCTGAGAAACACAGGCGACACATGAGATTACATAACTTTATTTTATACACAAAGTAAGCAGAACTTTTTTTCACTGTCTTGTCTGCTCCTTCAGGCAGTACGGTGCCATTTAGGTTCCATTCCTTTGTAGATGATACTTAGCTTTACATCTGTGCCTGACAGCTGTCATCAGCAGGTAAAACTGGACAAATGTATCAGAAATCAAATGATTGATGTCATCTAACTTCCTTCTTTTAAATGCTGAGAAAACTGAAATATAAACTTTTGGTCAAACGCAGATCGGAAATAAATTGTCTGATCTCACTCTGAATATAGCCAGTTCCACAATTTCACAAACGCCTTCTATTAGAAGCCTCAGTGTCTCATTTGATCCTAACCTCTCCTTTGGAAAGCATATCAACAATAGTACAAAGACTGCATATTTCCACTTATAAAACATTGCCGAGATTCGTCCCATTCTATCAATGCCTGATGCTGAAAATCTTGTTCATGCATATGTTTCATTTAGGCTTGACTACTGTAATACACTTCTCTCTGGCTTTCCTAAATCAAGTATTAGCAAACTATAACTTCTACAAAACACTGCTGTTAACCGAATGTAGAACATTCAAACATATTACACGTTAATATTCCATTACATATTGCATACATACATATTGTTTCCCCTACCACCTGAAAAGCAGACAAAAATATCTGCATTTTTTAAACGCTCCCAGAGTGGTGAAGATGGTGAAGAAGAAATGTTCCAATGTTTAGTTCAATGTACAGTTAAAATAATAGTTAAGTTGTTATATTGACTGCTGTCATTAAAGAAACACATGAACATTTTTGTATTTAGCTAAAGCTGCTCATTACTGTTTTTAGTGTATGTATTGTATTCCATTTGTAATTCTCTGTATGTCATTTATCTCACTTCTGTATGTTTTTTTTGTGCTTTCCTAATGTTGCTAACTGCTGTTTTTATTATATGTACAGCCCTTTGCGGCATGCTTTGAGGTATTGGTCTATGATAAACTTTGAACTGAGTTGACTACTTAGTATTGTCTTCCCAGTGTTCCTGCCTCTGTGTGACTGGCAGAAACTCTGTATACTCTGACTATGAGCTGTAGGACAAAAACCTTCTTACTTCCTCAACAAAGCAATCTAACCACTGACAGAAAATAATAATAAATCCATTTAACAAATACTGAAGATCTATAAAGTTCAGCGACTGATGACTGGTGGGAGCATGTGACTCGATCAATGAATCGGCCTAAAGTCTGTTTTCCTGCAGTAACACCACTGCAGTGCACCACTGACTGACAGAAACCCAGCCAAAATCATTCACTGTTACTTTTAAAGTTCCACCAGACAGCATTTTTATGAAACATCACCCTAAACCTGAAAGTGGAGCAGCAACAGTGAGGAGCAGGACGCAACAACATCACACATCAGCCAGTCTGTGAAACATGAGCACACTGTTTGCAGCTCACTGCTGGAGGGATGGATGTATTCATCATTGTAAGTGTGTGTTTCTTAGCAATTTACTGATTCATTTGTAGAATTAATTTTGACATTCGCTTAATCATTTAAGTAATTTATGTCATCTTCACTTTGATACTTTAGGATTTTAGAATGCTGGAAAATCTGAAGTTGTCCTCATGTCACCTGTCTGAAATTTTATTGACTAAAGGAGGAGCATACGGCAAATCAATATTGCACTTCCATAAACCTGAAGTACTTAAAAAGGCCAGTTTAAAAAGGAATGATCAAAATTGAGGAAGCAGAGGCCAAGATTTCCTGACTTTCCTGACTCAGTGGAGTCTTTCTTAAGATCCTCCCTGCCTGGTAAATGCCCATGTCTTGCAAACTCCACATCTACTGCTGATTTTATTACCCTCTTTCAGTCTTTAAATCTTAAACAGCATGTAAAAGAGCCATCTCATAATAAGTGTCATACCCTTGAACCTGTGTTGTCTTCTGGTGTTTCTCTTAATAATTTTGAATTGCTTCATTTTAATTTCTCTGATCACAAGGCTGTCATTTTCCAGACCTTGCTCCTGCTTTCTGTCCATAGGCCATCTACCTTCAATCACTATCAGTCTCTTTTCCCCATAATGACAACATATGACACCCCCCCTTAAATCCTTAATGACGAGTTTTGATGCCCCTGGCATATCCATAAAGACGACATTTGACGCCCATTTTAACAGGTTCCGTGTTTGGCTTTCAAATGGTGATGACTTAAATGAATGAAAACACATTGAAATCCTCATAAATAGATAGTTTAGAGCCTCAGGTTTCTAAAGATATATGACATGTTTATGTTTCATGTAGGTTGGTGGAGTGTAACATTCATTTATAATCACATTTAATTTTTTTATTCAAATAATTCCATGGGTAGCCTTAGAATGTTCAGTAAGGGTGGTTCTATTAGGCGTTCTCTGGGGTAAAGAGTTAAACTCCAAGTTAGCCTGAATTTCATTGCTAGAATTAGAGGAGCTAATCTCCCACTTAAACTCCTCCACCTGATAAATTAGACATTATCCCCACCATATTTCTAAAAGAGGTTTTCCAGACTGTTTCCCCACAGATTCTCATGTGTTCTCTCTGTTATTAACTGCTTATTGTCTACTGACTCTGTCCCATCCAGTTTTAGAAATAAAATAGTCCAGCCACTCCTAAAGAAACCTACACTTGACCCTCTTATTTTTAACAATTTTAGACCAATTTCAAAATGACTTGTTTCATCCCAAATTTCAGGAAAGTCTGCTGCCACTCCATTAATCTCACACATGGATAACAATAATATCTTTGAGCAATTTCAATCAGGATTCCGTACCTAGCACAGCACAGAAACAGCTCTTATTAGGTTTACTTATGATTTACTTCTCGGTGATGATTCCAGGGCTTGCTCAATTTTTATTCCGCTCGATCAGACTTCAGCATTCGATACAACAGACCTCCTTATAAACAACCTTGAAAACGCTGTTGGAATTAAGGACAGTGCTCTTGCCTGGTTTTGCTCACATCCCTCTGAAAGCTCTTTCTCTGTTGTAATGGGAGAATATTCTTCATTCACAGCCCCCCTCTTGTGTGGTGTTCCCCATGGGTTAATTCTGGGTCCTCTTTTGTTTTCTATTTATATGCTTCCTTTGGGTCAGATATCTTCCTTTAAAACACTCCTCAAAACATACTTCTACAGCAAGGCTTTGTTTTTACAGTAAATCTGTTGTCTGTCTAGTTTCTATCCCTCTTTTATCAACAATAATAATAATAATAATAATTATTATTATTACATACTCTGTTTTATCTGGTCTTAGCCTATGTTAAATGTTTTTTTATTTGATTTATTTATGTTATCGCTCTTTTTATCTTGATGGTGTATACTACTTTATCTTTGTCCTATAAGCACTCTGTAACTGTGTTTTGAAAAGTGCTATGCAAATAAAGTTTATTGTTTTTATCTGCAGTTTGAAACTCAGGCTTCCTGTTACAAAGTCGTAGTCTCCAATTTGCAAGCTGAGATAACATAACAAACTAAACACAACAATGAATCACTTTATGATTTTAAATTAAGATACTTAAATTTAAAGTGATAAATTCTGAAATGGACCTGAAGGTGGTAGCATGCTCATTTAAGCTGCCATTCTGTTATATGGTCAGTTGATTTTACTAGATTACATCAAGAGTTTTTACAACTTGTATTATCTTGATGTACCTGTTGAAGCAGCTGATTAAGACTTTCCTGGCAGAGCTTCAACGTTACTGTTCTCAGATCAGAGCAGCCGCACATTAACAGGAGCAGCAACTACAAAGAGTCTTATCAGTGTGGTCACAAAGGACATCGCTAGTTTCAACACCTTGTTTGAAGCAATACACGCATGCACGCATTCACCTGACTCAACTAAGTCAATTCTGACACTCATGAATAGCCTCCCTTTGTCTTACTTGCCATTGTCACCGTTTGAGATACCAGAGAGGAACTAGCACAAACACATAACCTCACCCAAACCAGGAGCTCGCCCACACCCCCACACTTCCTCCCTCTGCCAGATTCTTCCTGGTTTGCCTTCCCTTTAAAGCCATGCTGACACTGCATGTAGTTTCGTCTCTGCAGCCGGCCTCCCCCCTGCTGCAGAGAAAACTCTACTGAAACTACAACAATGATGAGACAGCAAAAAGACTGGTTGGGAGACACATTGCTCTGCATAAACTGACTTCATTTTAGCACAGCGAAGGTTGGCAGGTGACACTGAATCTTCCTGTTTACACTCTCTGAGCCCACGCTCAGTCCCTCTGCGAAATAGCCTGGAAACTAGAGCTGTCTCAGGTGGGTCTGGCAAGGAGTGGTGTTACCAACATGTTCTTGTTTTTATCTTAGCTAACAGCAGGGCCTGAGGATGGTGATGCAAGTCAGGTAACCATTTAATTTGGTGTGGATCCCCTAAGGAGGGTGATAATTTCCCCTTGACCAACTCTTTGGTCCATGACAAAATATCTCAATGCTACATTCCCTAAAAATCAGCTGTGGATATTTTGGGGTCCTTAGAGGATGAATTCTACTGTACTGGGTGATCTCTGACCTTTTCTCTAGTGCCATCATTACACCAAGATTTTCACTTGTACACAACAAACCTAAAAATCTATCAGATAGATTGCAATTTAAGTTACTGAGCCTATTCATGCTCCCCAGAGGACAGACAATTTCAATTTGATCACTCCATGAGCTTTCCTTTTATGCCACCCTCAGGACAAAATGTCATCCTTGTACAGGAGGTATGATTTACTAATGAGATTTACCAGAACCTCTGGACTCCCCAAGGGGTAAACCCTTTCCTCTGGCACCACTCTATCACAAAAGCATGTGTGTTTTTCTCCACTCAACAACTTAAGCTCTGAATAATTAAGTCATTAGGATTCATTGTCAGGGGATGCTGAATATCTAATTTCATATCAACCCAGCTAAAAAGGTTGTCTAAAATATCAACATTATAGTGGCACAAGAGGAACAGTCAGTGGGATTCATCCTCTGGGGACTATGATTGTCTGCACAAAATTCTGACCCAATCCATCCACTAGTTAAGTGAAAAATTTGACCTGATGGTGGCACTAGGGGAAAAGACAAGGGTTCATTGAAAATCTGTAGGATTCATCATGTCTGTATCAACTTCATCATCCATCCATCCAATATTTGTCAAGCAATTTCAGTATGGACAAAAGTGGTGGATGGACCAACCAACACTGCCATCGCACAAGCCATGTTGCTAACATGACATAAATATTCTTTTTAATAACTATTTTATGATGCAGACTGAATAAATTTTTGGTTGTGGCCACATTTGTCAGCAGACATTATGCTTTAAAAGTCTTGGAGGCAAATCAAATTAGATGTAAGAATTTAGGACTTGGTGGAACAATGCCATGCATGCAGTATCTTCTTGCATTGATGGAATTGCGCACACCCAAATTAATCTATTTCTACTTCCTGTTTAAGATCAGTATTCAAAGGTAGCCCTCCTCTTCAAGCCTCACTAGACGAGCAGTCTGCATCAGCTCCTCCTACATTCAGAAGGGGTTTTCTGCAGAGTTACAACTGCACCTCTAAATAAGGAAAACAAGCTCAGACAGAAAAATAGATGTCTGATAACGTGTGTGTCATCTTTGAACAGGAACCAATGGCAGACGCACCAGCTGAACTGTTGTAAAGCATGGTGATAAATGAGCTATTTCAACATAGGAATGTGAGCTCTGAAATATCGGGAAGGAAAATAACGGAGTACAGCCCTGAGGCAGCAAGCTTTAAAGACAACTAGAGCAAGCATCAGAAACAGCCACACCCAAAGCCAACATCTGAGCAGATGCTTTACTCTAGAAGACACAAGAATCACACAGAATGTGAGATAACTCCACATCCAGCCAGCACCTATTAGTTATTTTTGCTCAGTGGGAGTCATTATCTGAAAATCCCTACTTGACTTTTTGCGATTTCTCCTCTTTTCTTTTTCTGTGACATACAAAAATGAGCTCCATGCAGACAGAGATACTACTAATCACTGTGCTGTGCTGTGAATACACAGCAGATCTGATCCTTCATTAAAAAGGACACACAAGCACACACACAATCAGACAAGAGGGAAAACATGTTTTTAACAATGCATTTCGATTATTCGGCTGCATGCAGATGGTTTTTAGATTCATTTTTCAAAGGCAAGTGACAGGTTAAAAACTTCACTTGCATTACTGACAACTAGTTGAGGAACAATGACTTACTACAAGTATGCTTTCACATCCTCAAAGTGCCCTACTTAACAAAAGGCTTGCCTTAAATGGTTCACCTTGTAAAAACCAGGTACAGGAAATTGTTGAAGAGATTATGCAATGCATACAGTGCTAAGTGCTTTGACAGTGTAGTTAGGCTACAGGGCTCAAGGCCAATGGGTGACAGAGCACAGAGTCTTAAAAGATTAGTGTCCTGCCAAGTCAAGCTGTGTGGCATAGGCTATAGGCTGTGTAACCCGTCCAGAAACGGAGTGTGCATTGGCCACACAGTCACAAAGACACACACCACAAAATCTAGACTAGCCAGCAGCAGGGAGATATGTTTCATCCATACTGGCAAGGCTTGGTTAACAACTAGGGTGGAATATTAGAAATGAAATCTACTCCTTACCTGTGCACATGCTCTTGAAGTCCTCATAGTCAGTCCCTTGTCCTGCAGGCAGGATCATAGAGCCGTCATATTTAAAAGCAGCCCTGCAAGATGCAGAATACACTGTGCATTAGGCGATTACTCCATGTACCATGTATCATCCAGTTTCATAATCTGTTGATTCACAACATGGCATTGTGTGCACATCAGACCCATTTTGCAAACTGAAGCAACACACAAAATACCCAAAACACCCATACAAAGTGGCAGCTGTGTGCCAGCCATGTTTAAGTGTCACTACTATAACGTTATCCTCTGAATACAGGACAAAGGAAATTACTTCTGCCCCGCTGGGCCTGATAACTGTGTAGTGTGTGGCCGCTAAATAGCCAGAATACAGATCAGCTAGATCAGATCAGCGAGGACAGGACACTGAATGTTGCATGTATTACAGCAATTATTCTCATAAACACAAGCCCTGGAATTAGGGATTAACGTTTCCATTGTGAAACAATTCACGAGGGTTTCGGTTCGGCCAATCCCCCCAATGTGCCATTCTAGCGCGTAAGCAGGACGAACTACTTAAAAATATCGCCCAATTTAAAGTTACCTTGGTTAAATAAAAAAGTTAATGCAACATAATATACAGTTCATTACATTTTTTATGTCTTCATGGATTTATCTTCCATTCGGCTTATGTCAGGTCACCCAAAGTGTTCTTATTTAGATAAAATGTAAAGTTTTATAAAAGGTCCGCCTCTGATTTTGGCACCCTCTGCCACTGAAAAGACGACGCAGTGGGCGGTAACAGGCTATGTGAATTAAATCCTTAACTGAGATTAGATCGAAAAACGTATTGATTGATGTAACGTTATTATATGGTTACTGGAATAAATAACGGCTTATAGGTTTTTATTATTCAGATGATGTGTGGCTAACGTAATGAATGAAACATCCACTTTTGAAAACGTGCAGGAAATATAAATTCGTCACAAATTTTACCGGAGTATGGATAAGTAACCATGTCCGCAAACTCACCAGTTGGTGTCCGTGTTATCGTCTCTGACTTGGTTGTAAGCCTCTCTGCAAGCATCTTTATCGATTTGGGTTGCCATTTTTCGTATAACGTTAGACAGCAGCCAAAAAAAGACGAAGTCAACGTTGTATCGGTCCAAATCAGAGAGAGCTAGCTACACAGTAATAAAGCAGCTAACTTGTGCAGTTGACGTTATGCATCAGACAACTATAACTGATAACGTTATACAATAGGCTTCACTCCAAATCACTACCACTGCAGTGAAACAATCGTGCCGGTCGGATGTAGCGGAAAAAGACGACTCTTCTTCTAGCAGCTAGGTCTATTTCCTGTATATTGCTACTTTATGGGCGTTGGTGATGCTAGTCGATCAGGTTGCCAGCACCAGCAGACAGACAGAGGAGTCCCCCAGACGCTGGATTCACCTTCTCCCTGTGAATGGTCAATGGTATGAGGGCCGCTGTCAAGGCAGCCCACAACCTACAACCACCTTTTCCGGTGAGGACTTTCAAAATAAAGTAAAAAAAAAAGTGGTAAAGCCTGGTTGCAGCCAGAACGCAGTTCTAATATTCACAGAAAGTATATAAATAGCAGTGATAAGACATGTCAGACATGTATATCATGACTTTTGTAATATTAAAATGAGCATACAGTCTGAGAATCACCACCAAATAACTTGGTCTGAACACGTAGCACCAAATCCAGGGCCCTGTCCATAAGCAGTCTCTTTAGGCCCCTGCCCTTCCTCTCATGATTCATGTTTCTCTCGTGCATCTTTTGATTTTTTTTTTCCTAAGTTTCTAAGTCAGTCCCTTTCCTTTCTTTCTTTTTCTCTTTTGGAGAACCAGTTGCCCTTTCTTCGGGGTATTCCCGCAGCATAAGCAGTCATTAGCCCCTTTTACACTGCCTCTTCAAGGCAGGAACATCATGCCATTATGTTGCCTCTTCTGTATAAAAGGTATCACAGAATGGGGGGGACATAGTTGTCGGCCTTTAAGCCAGGAGCAGAGGTAGTAACAGCACTGAAACGACCTCTGTATAAACAAGACAGCTGGCAGGACAGGATCAGGGATAGCACAGACGTGATGTTTGACGTGATGTTTGCCATGGGAGATTTAAAAAGTAGGTGTTTGCAGTTAGCTGCTAACTCACAGAACAAGAACAGTCACCAAACATGTCCGCAAACTGAGGAAACATTGAGGTCTGGGAGCTTCTTACCCTCCAGGCAGAGGACGAGATCAGCCGCCATATGACAGAGACAGTAAATGATTGTTATTGCCATGAGTGTCCACAATATTTTTAATACAAAGTTCCGTCTTTTAACCAATTTATTTCGCCAACTAATTACTTAAAGTAAAAAACAAACTTTACATCACAGGCTTTTCAAGGTCCACCCTTTCACAGGGGACCTGGGTAAACAGGTCCACTTTTCTCCCCACTACGATGCCCCTGGGTGTGGAGACCAGTAGTAACAATACTTTCAATTTCATATTAAAATTATTTTTTCAATGTCAGTTTTCTCATTTATTTGACAACCTATTTATTAGCTTTTAATTATTTCTAATTTTGCTAAATTCTCTATATATTTTTGAGTCTCTCAGGGAAAGGAAAACAGCTGTGGAAAGATTATCTTATTTGTTTTACATTATGTCATGATCCAGTTTTCACATGAATATAGCATCCTACTTCCTACAGGACACTGGCCCTACAAACAGACAAATGTACTCCATTTAGGCGGCATGAAATTCGATCTTCCTTCTGTTAATGGTTTGGTGTATCCACAAACCTTACAGATAAGAGGCAGGAAAGTTCGTTTTGACAGGGTGTTGAGAAGTCAGGTCTGCTGTCAAGAAACAAGGGTAAGGGGAAAGGAGAGAATTAACAAGAGATATCTCTGAAGGTAATCATTAATCAAATAACTGCCACCAAGGACAAAGGAGTAATGTCATAAAATGCAGTTAATGAATACATGTGTGACATCCTGAGAGGAAGTGTATATTGTTAGAAGTACAATTGTTTTGTTTTTGTAAGCCAGAAAATGCAAAATGCTTGTTTTGTTTAGGGGTTGGGTTTTGTTTGTTTTTTTCCCTTCCATCAACCATACGCTTTACTGTTTTATTCTGAAGGCCAAATAATCAACTTCCGGTTTTACTTGGACTGATTTGTGGAACTTGCCCAGTGCAGAGGTATTACAATCCACTAATTTTGTTTAGTTTCATTTTAATTCACAACATTTGTCCCCGAGGACCAATTCATGTTAAATACAAGCAGCCACATGCAGGACAAAACTGCACAGTCTTGAGCTACATTAAATGTTGCTATGCATTGCAACATTCTTGAAGGTAAGCCTTCAGCACAAGACTAGTGTGGCTATGATACACTTAAATAGAATACAAACTATATGCAACTACACAATAAAGTGTATCTGGCAGCCAAGGGCGGGGTTGTATGTGTAGACTACATGAAGCACTGTGTGAAGTTCAGTGATGAAGCATTGGGCTGTGGCGGTCAGTACAGCAGGCAGGCAGCACAGAGGCCACAGGTCTCGCTCCTCCTCCTGGGACTCCTCCAGCTCTCACCAGTTCTCTGATGACTTACACTGATGAGGCCCATGACGACCACCACTTGGTCTGAGCTCTGTCCCTCTGGGTCGTCTGTTACTGCGTCACCACGCCACCTGCCGGTCCAACAACAACCCATCACCCATCCCTTATTATTATTGCGTTGATGTAAAATGCACAGTCTGGTGTACATAGTCAAGTCAGAAGAAGAAGATGAAGAAGAAGAAGAAATTTGTGGGAGTTCAGTTTGCTATTCTTATTCCACATACAAAGCAGTGATAGAGCCAACCGTTTTTATTTGTTCATATAGGGGGGATGTGCCAAATTTCTGCTCAGCATAGGCTACATTATTTTGAGGTAATTTAGGGAATATTTAAAATAGTTGAAAAGAATTTAAGTTGTAGTTTTTCTGGGTGTGTTTTATCCCATTCTTTGAATTGTGAGATTGAGCCCCACTTCATCTCCTCAATCATGATGGGAGTATTCTGCAAGTTACCGTGTATACTCTAGACAGATTTTAATGAATATTAGGTCGTTTGAGTTGTTGTTTTGTTTTTCAAAATTTGGTTTTAGAACAGAAAAAAAAAGCTCTCCTAGCTTTAAGATTCTCTGTGGTTCTCTCTTTCATTTTGTCTGTGTGTATTTTGTTTTTCTTACCCGTAGAAATGTGCAAACTAAATCAACCCTTTGCTCCAGGCACCTTGAAAGGGGAATGCTACCTAAGTTAAAAATTCCAATATGTTATCCCCATGGCCTAGGAAAGTTTAATCAATATTTGTGAACATGAGCTAATTTCTCTCAAAGCCAGAAACCAGAGAAGTAAGTCTCAAACTTGTGATGATCATTGGATCATCACAAGCTCTATGGACAATGAATGGGAGACTGATTTTGTGAACCCACAGAATGCTTGCTTTCTTTTTATGCCCAAATGAGCTTTATTCTATTGTAATATTCTCAGCTCTGAAACAGGAAATGTAACAATATATACTGAGAACAATCCCCTGGGTGCTCTCTGTGTCATCTAGATTATCTTTCACCATTCATTTTCTATGGAGCAGACTACTGGAGCACATTATGACTCTAATTCTTTTGATTTGGATTAAAGTTATTCATGCTTACTAATATTTTTGGACTGTTTCAGACCATAGGACATGTGCAAACATCAATTAATTTTCAAAATTACCGTAGTTTCCCTTTAATGAGCCATGCAAATGCTTTAAATATTTCAAAATAAGCATAAGGATATTGCAATGCAAGGCATGGAAAATTATAGAATTTTTCCTCGTAAAGGCTTTTGTGTTTTATTTTTCTCTAATGTGTGTAGTTATTCTGCTTGCATTCACATTCTTTTGACAGAAATGCAACCCTGCTTTCAAGTTCATAATGATCTATTTACTAGTATTGATCATGGAAATGTTAAATGTCTTTAAAACGTTCGCTGACATTGCAGGTCTTGAATGTACTCGCATTTAACTGGTTGTGATTGGTCCATTGTGTGCATCTTATTTCCTGGAGTCAGCTCCGTAACCAGTTGTCAATCACAACACCGGGCTGAAAGGTTTTGGTTTCAAAATAAGATGTTAAAATAGGAGGAGGATGACATTTACAAGTGAAAATTTAATTACCAGTTACATTTTGAGAGACCACTGGGGCCTGACAGTAGTATCCTGTCGTCACATTCATCTCAAACACCCTGTGACTCGCTGTTACTGCGTCAAACAATGTTTTGTAACAGTTCTTCAATTTAAGACAAAAAAAATCTCTTGAACCCCTTTACGAAGCTGTCAGGTTTTGGAGTTATTATATTTTACCGTATCCTTTTTTATTTTTTCTCATCATCATTCCTTGAATATTTTGCTTTAGATTTTGTGTGTTGTTTTGTTTTTGTTGTAAGACAAATTAGTTTATTTTGAAAACCTATACCGGAAAAGCATTTGTTTATACAGGCTAGCCGACGCTACCCACAGTATTTACTCTCTCTCTCTGGTCTAAGAAATGTAAGAACAAATGTATTTACAGGAATGTGTCTCTGTAAGAAGACACTGTGTCACCAGAGACTGTTTCGTGAAGCTCTCCACGTTTTGTCGTCGTTGAAAAGCGTCGCATGTTGATCGTTTCCTTCAAAAATACAGCTTCCTCTCCTTCCTGTGCTAAACTGCGGTGACAAGAGATGCTACTGACTGTAACAGTGTCCTCTGATATCTTCTTCTCCACGACACGTCCAAATGTAAGCGCTTCTCATGTAATAACAATGGGAGATTTGGGAGAAACATAGTCTCTTGTTACTGACTGTTTGACGGTGTAGTTACCAGCTAACAATATGTACTAATTTAGGATACACAACGTTAGCTTTTGTTGTTTAGCCTACACTTCTGTACAGCAATGAGACACAAATTACACTCAACACTTTTGTTTTTTGCTCCTCCTCCCTTTTTTCATGCACTCGATATAATTCTCTGAAATTTTGGTCTTAAAATTTATAGAAATTGGCGAGCACTTCTCCTTTTTCAAGATAACCCATCCACCTGACAGGTCTGGCATATAAACATGCTGATTAAGCAGCATCATTACACAGGTGTGCCTTGGGAAGATCACAATAAAAGGTCACTCTAAAATGTGCAGACTGATCACACACATGTTTTGAGGGAGCGTGCCATCGGCAAACTGACTGCAGGAATGTCCACCATTGCTGTTGCGCCTGACCTTAATGTCATGTCACTACCATATGCCACCTCCAGTGCTGTTACCTGAATTTGGCAGTACATCCAACCAATCTCACAACAGCACAAGTTGGTTACAATGACAAACTGCTGTCAGGTTTAAGACCCTGGTGAGCATAAGCATGCCCATGAACTTCACTGAGACAGTTTCTGATGGTTTGCAGAGAAATTCTTCAGTTGTGCAAATCAGTTGTTGCATCGGCTGATTACGTGGCTGGTCTCAGATGATCTTGCATGTGGAGGCCCTGGGTTGGTGTGGCTACATATGGTCTGTTGTTGTAAGACTGGTTGGATGTACTACTAAATTCGTAGACAGCTTATGATAGTGACACAAACATCCAGTTCATGGACAACGGCTCTGGTGGACATCCTGCAGTCAGCATGTCAATGGCACACTCCCTCAAAACTTGCGACATCTGTGGGATAGTGTTGTGTGATCAAACTGCAGATTTTAGAGTGACCTTTGATTGTGACCATCCCAAGGCACACCTGTGTGGTAATGATGCTGTTTAATTAGCATCTTGATATGTCACACCTGTCAGGTGGATGGATTGTCTGAGAAAGGGACAGTTGATCACTGACACAGATTTTAACAAATCTGCAACCGAAATTTGAAAGAAATACATCTGTTAAGTGCATAAAAAAGTCTTAGATCTTCAACTTAAACCTGAGAAAATGGGAGAAAAAATAAAATGTTTTGTTCAGGATAGTGGAAGTTCTTACTCAGTATTATATGTGTGTATGTCCCTTAGGTGATGCCTGCCTGAGGGGACATAATGGACAATGGCAAACCGAGCCGTGTGAGTCGGCCCCAGCGGATCAGTGAATCGTCCAAGGTGAGTGTGTATGTGTGTCAGTGAGAGGCATGATCACAGAGCTCAGTTACTTCTCTTATTCTCTCTATATGTTACTTTTCGAAACTGATACTCATCGTTATTAAGACACCAGAATCTCAGCAAACAGATGTCTTTGTGAATAAGGCCTCAACATTTGAGAACAATTACAATATTTAAGACATATTTTCATGTAATTTGTAGTGAGCAGCACATACACTTAAATGTGCTCTGTGGGGTTTTCTTGTAATAAAAAAGTTATGTTTACATTCAGTGTTTCTCACCAATATTCAATCAGCCTCTTTACACTTGGTTTTAAAGCGTGATCTGAACACAAGCGGACAGTCAAGACACATTGCCATAAACACCTGTATCTATCGTGTATCTTCAGCTGATCAGTTATAATCAGATTTTGTTAGTGCCTGCGTAGTCTGAGTGGGTGGAAGTTCGCTGCAAAGATCAGCCTCTCATTGGGCGGAACGAGCCACACGCTGAAGTCCCGCCCTACCACCTCCGGTTGCAGTTTTCAACACATCCTTTACTAACTTTTGCAGTGTTTGATCTTGCAGGGATGTAGCCATTTTTCTACCATGGTTCGCGTCCTGTAGGCGATATTTTTGTGGGCGTGTTACACCAAACCTGTTTCCCCCCGGCAATATTTTTGCAAGCGCACCGTTGCTGTGGCACCGCCAAGAACGATTGTGATTGGTTGAAAGAAATACAAGCAGCCGGGGCGTTTTTTTCTCCAATCTTAAAGTGAGAGTCGGCCCAGCCAGACCTTTCTTTTCTTGAGAAAGGTCTGGTGAGCGAGACTAGTGCCTGCGTCACTTCCGCTAGCATGTCAAAGGGCCCTTCGCACAGTTAGTACATCCACACTCTTGCCAGTCACAAAAGCAGTTTGTGTCACTTCAGCTGTAAGTTATTGCTGTCAGCAGATTACAACATGTCTCCTTCTGTAGGGCAAACTGATGGATGGTCATGCAACACATTCTCCAACTTTTTGTAAACTAGGAAGTTATATATCGTTGGAGCCATAGAAATAAATTTTATAATTTCTTTTTTGTAATGATATTTTTATGGTTTGAGCACTGTCACCAAAATGACCACCACGTCATGCATTGATCCTGTTAGTCCTTGTCAGGAACGCATTAGCGTGTACTACACTACACTACAATAGATAGGCTATATTTCAAGTGGCTTAAGTGATCAGATAACACTGCGTCTTGGTGGTTGTTTACACTTGTATTTAGTGCTGTCAACTTGTGAGCCAACTGGCCAAGACACATTTTAAAACCAAATGTAAACAGGGCCGTTGTGTGTGTCCTCAAGGGCTTAAAATTGTATTGATGTCAATGTACAGTCAGCACAGGAACTCACCTGTCCAAACATTGCTCCATAAACCCAATAATGCTCAGAAACTCCATGAGGTACCTTTAATGCTCCTGCGTGTAGAATTCTATTGTATATGTGAGTCAAAGACCTGGACCACCTGCAAGGCTGTCATTGTTATACATATTCAGAAAATACAGGTTATCCCCAAACAGCCACTGACTGTCAATACCCAAACCAGCATAACACACGCAATCACTCTAAAAACCAGTTTCAACACAGACAGAGCAGAAAAGTGAGCACACTAATTCATTTGTT
This sequence comes from Epinephelus moara, assembly GCF_006386435.1. Classification (NCBI taxonomy): domain Eukaryota; kingdom Metazoa; phylum Chordata; class Actinopteri; order Perciformes; family Serranidae; genus Epinephelus; species Epinephelus moara. Next base: position 8,301,893 of record NC_065525.1, read on the forward strand.
TTATTCTCATTCCATCAGCAAACACAAACCGAGGGCTCAGATCAGTGTGCAAAGTCCTTTTGCAGTCAGTCCATCATGCAAATGTGACTAATAAATGTGCTACAAGATGGCCTGAGCTAGCCAGCCACCTGGAGTTACGACAGTCTGGTAAACTGCAGCAGGGATATGTAAAATTCTAGTGCACCTAATTTTCTCTCTATACTCTTAGACATTTAATACAAATGTGGAAAATGTGTAACATGTATCATGGAATTTTCATCTTCAAACATCTTTGCTCTTGAACTGTGTCTACAGAGGGTGGATCCTCAAAAGATCCTGTGTAGAACATCACACTGTTTCCCCAGTGGTTAAAACAGATTAGATATTTAAAGGAGACCACAGCTGCAGAAGAAATACATAGGTTTTAGTTGATGATTATGATATATAAATAACTGCTGTATTTGCTGTGTTGAAGTGGTTTACTCATAGAACCTATCATAAGAAAGCTTTCTGCAATTCAATTGATGTAGACCATTTCAAGATGCAACCACTGCGGCAGGTTCAATAAATGCTTCAGTCACACAAAGAACAAACAATCAAACAGTTATAACTCACCTATGAAGCGTAAGGGTTATTATAATCCACAGATTGATATTATGCCAGCAAAACAATCAATCAATTCAATCAATTTTATTTATAAAGCCCAATATCACAAATCACAATTTGCCTCACAGGGCTTTACAGCATACGACATCCCTCTGTCTTTATGACCCTCGCAGCGGATAAGGAAAAACTCCCCAAAAAAACCCCTTTAACGGGGAAAAAAAACGGTAGAAACCTCAGGAAGAGCAACTGAGGAGGGATCCCTCTTCCAGGATGGACAGACGTGCAATAGATGTCATACAGAACAGATCAGCATAATAAATTAACAGTAATCCGTATGACACAATGAGACAGAGAGAGAGACAGAGAGAGAGAGAGAGAGAGAGAGATGCAGGTAATGACAGTAGTTTACAACAACATTGCTTACACAGTCCTCATACATTACACTCCCAAAGGTCCAGCCAAATATTAAGTCCAAACACATCATTACATCCATAGATATCCATGAACTGTCATTGCATTGTTTCAAACGTCCTTATTTCTCCACATACTGTCTATAATATGTCCAGTTTGCATGTTAATATCTCTAAACTGAACCTTCAGCTCTAAGCAGACACATGCACCCTAATTTTGAGCATAAAAAGCAGTTTTTCTTACATTGTGTATTGTTAGAAACAATTCCCACCCTTGGGAGAGGGTTAAAATTGCACTCCCAAGACCTTTAACAAACTTACCTGTAACCAACTGTGCTGTGTTGTGTCGGCAGGTATTCTGCTGCGTGGATCAATCCGTGGAGGTGTTGCAGGGCCTCAACGAGCAGCGGCAGCACAGTCAGTTCTGTGACGTGGTGCTGGTGGCTGACAACCAGCGGGTCCCTGCTCACCGAGCCCTGCTCGCTGTCTCCAGCCCATACTTTCACGCTATGTTCACCTTGGGCATGAGGGAGGAACGCCAGGAGGAGGTACTTAGGAGGGTGCAAAGAAATGTTTCTACACAGGGAGAAATGAAAAATGGGAGCCTCTGTGTCCTCTGTTTCCTTATTATTGTTCTCACAAATGCATTCATCTTGCTTTCTCTTTCTCAATTTACATGTCGATGATTAATAGTAAAGTCATTAGGATATGTCATGTTGTGATAACTGTGTAATTGGATAGAGTGCACAATACAAATGTCTACAGACATTATTGTATGTCCGACTCCTGATTAACCTTCGTTGTCCTCTTCCTGTCTGTAGGTGGAGCTGGTTGGGATGTCCTACATTGGTCTGAATGCTGTAGTGGACTTCCTGTACAGCGGTGAGCTACCATTGGATGGAGGAAACATTGACTATGTGCTGGAAGCTGCCCACCTTCTGCAGGTAGGAAACTGGGTACTTTCTGTTGAACACATGATGTTAAATAGAAAAATTAGGGTGAATCGTATCATATTACACTGTGTGTGAAGGACAGATGGACAAATTGGTTTTGGCTCAGCTTCAGGCCAAAACTCAGTGGTTAGAATGCATCACTTTCCCAAGTTTCAACAACATTGAACCAGTTACCTTGGATATTGTGCTGTATTATAATAAAAAGAACACTTTTTATAATGTGATATATATATATATATATATATATATATATATATATATATATAAAAATACTTAATAAGAGAAGTTAAAATGAAGCATTACCTTTGAATTGTTATGAAATGAAAGAACCAGTATAGTTCATTATGATGGCCTATCAAATGTAAAAACCTGCTGGTTCAGTTACAGTAAAAGTTAAATATTATTTCTTCAAATATTTGTCAATGTTGTACCTGTTCCACTTTCCAACTCTGCTGTTGTTCAGGTGTGGCGAGTGGTGGATTTCTGCTGTCAGTACTTGGAAAGGGAGGTGAGTGAGGACAACTACCTGTACCTGCAGGAGCTGGCTCTGCTTTACAGTCTGGAGCGACTCGACACCTTCATCGACCACTTCATCCTCACACACTTCGCTACGCTATCTTTCACCCCCGATTTCCTTCATGATATTCCTTTACACAAACTCACGTCCTACCTCTCCAGTGGCCAGGTACAGTCTGTAGGATGTTTATATGTCCACATTGAAAGTTTATTCTTGAACTCAGAAATAGTAGTTGACAAAACAATGGGACCATATTTAGGAGAGAGGGGTTAGATGTTAGGTAAGATCATAAGAAGCCATCATCATTAATATCTGAGCTCCATTCTTCATCATCAGGTTCAGCATGACAGTGAGCAGGCACTTCTCCAGGCCACCCTGCAGTGGCTCAGCCAGACTCCTGAGCGCACCGCTCATGCCAGACAGCTCCTCTCCCACATCCGCTTCCCTCTGATGCCAGTGGGGGACCTCGTAGACCGAGTGCTGCCGGCTCTGCGAGCCCTGCTGCCAGAGGAGGCAGGCTGCGAGGCCCTCGTGGAGGAAGCTCTGGAGTACCACGCCAGGCCCAGCGCCCAGCCGCTCCTGCAAACTGGTCGCACCACTCTGAGGGGGGGTGTCGAGCAGCTATTGCTGATTGGAGGAGAGGTACAGGTTGCTGATGGATTGCTTTGATGATGACTTAATTTCGAGAGATATCATAATCAGACGTAGCTGTTCACAGAATTTGTACAGATTTGAATCTGTTTGTCCACAAAGTTTATTACTATATAAAAAAAGGTTTCTTTATGTTTTGGGGGGTTTTTTTGTTTTGCTTTTTGTTCTGCTCAAAAATGGGTTCATATAAAATACTGGTTTTCAGCTGTACAAAAAAAATCATTCACAGCAAAGTTTAGATACAGCCTTAGCAAAAAAATGTGTTCAATACATGAGCAGGTTAGAGTTTCTAGACAAACTGTAGACCTGAAACCTGAGTCAGACTTTAGTTGTAAAAATTCGAGTTTTCAGGGAGTGTGCCATTGGCATGCTGACTGCAGGAATGTCCACTTGAGCTGTTGCACGTAAACTGAATGTTACTTCACTACCATAAGATGTCTTCAGTGTTATTTCCCTGAATTGGCAGCAAAACCAACTGGTTTCACAACCACACAAAACCCTGGTTAGGATTTTGAGCATGCAGATGAGCTTCCCTAAGATGGGTTCTGGCAATTTCAAAAGCTTATGGCAGTGAAATACACATTTAATTCACGGGAAACAGCTCTGGTGGACATCCCTGTAGTCAGAGTGCAAATGGTACACTCCCTCCAAACTTCAGACATCTGTGGCCTTACATTGTGTCATCAAACTACACATGTTAGAGCAGCCTTTTATTGTGACAATCCCAAGGCGTACCTGGGGAGTTATGGTGCTGTCACTAATCACTATTTTGAGATGCTACACCTGGAAGGTGGATGGATTATCTTGAGTGCATGAAAAAAATTCTTAGATCTTTCACTTAAACCTGTGAAAAATGGGAGAATGAACAGAAGTATTGCATTTAAATTTTTGTTCAGTATATAAGACACACCTCTGCTTTTTTCCTGCTATACCTGACATGGATTCCTGTCACCTCCTCCCTTTCCTACTTAAGGTGTCAGAACGTGGAGAGGAGCTGAGTGCCAATGTTTGCCGACTGGGCGGTGAAGCGGGAAGCTGGGAGGTGGAAACAGAGCTGCCGGCACAGCGGAGCCACCACTGCCTGGCGGTGCTGGGGGGTTTCATATTTGCTGCTGGCGGCAGCTCTTCCAGGGACAACGGTGGAGACGCTGCCTGTAACCTGCTGTACAGATACGACCCCCGCCACAACCAGTGGAGCAGGGTACTTTACCAAAGAGCCAGTTCCTTTCTCTTTATCAAAGACTTTTTTCATCTTACAAATGAAGCGTGTAAAGCATACACACAACATGCAGGTTAAGGTTTCATCTCAACATGAGCACAAACAGGAAGTAATCTGAGAAGGTATCAGAGTAAAAGAAGATTCCCCAACTTCAAGCTGCCATTGTTTACTCTTTTGTCTCACTTCCTGTTTGCTGTGCTTGTCCTTTAGCAACTAACTAGGCCAGACACAGTGACAGTGTGATGCTTTCACAGGGTGCTCCAATGAATGAGCGGCGGGTGGATTTTTACCTGGGGGCGGTGGGAGAGTGCCTGATCGCCGTGGGTGGAAGGAATGACACCGGAGCTTTGTCCTCTGTGGAGGTTTATTGTCCCGCTGAGGATTGCTGGTCCTATGTGGCAGGACTGCCCAGGTAGGAACACATGTTACTACTGGGTCTGCTGTTTATTGGGAAATTTCTGTCATGGATGGCTCGCCATGAAATTGGACATTTAAGATCCCCTGAGGATTTACCCCTATGTATGACTTTAACTATGACTTTGGCGTCTGCCTGACTTTTCAAATAACACTCCCAGTAGGTCAAAACACTGTGTGTGTGAAATTCATGTCAGCCTTAGCTTACAAACTACAATGTGATACTACATCAGAATTTTACCATTGCAACTCACCTCCTTACAGCCGTCTCAGGGGACATAATGTGCAATGTCATGGACATTATCATGAGCATTCTGTGTTAACCATGCGTCCTTACTACCAGTACTTCCAATTTGATAATATTATTGTTTGGTTTTATGCCTCTGCAGCGGCAACAGCCATGGCCAGAGGCATTGTGTTACCAGGCTGTCCGTATATATGTCCCATTCTTTTGAACACAATATCTCAAGAACACCTTGAGGGAATTTCCTCAAATTTGGCACAAAAAAAAAATGTGATGGTAAAGTTCAAGGTCTCTGTGACCTTGCAAAACATGTTTTGGGCCAACATAACATCGTAATGTTCTGCAAAAACACTTTTGTGGCCATTACTTAACGTCGTAACTCGGGAGCAGAAGGGGAGACATTTGGTCAGTCACTGAATTGGTGACAGTAATCTTGAATGTCCACCTTGAAACTGTGCTGATTGTATAGATGTTCTGTGCTGCCAGGGAGAGGTAGTGTGTAGCATTCGTGTTTTCATAGACATGGATGTGAACTGTAAGTGCAACTTGACTGCTTCGCGGTGGCGCACAACCGGAAAGGAGTAATCCTTGTTCATATTTACACTATTTGTATTTGCACTCTTCCCACTTTGTATTGTATCTTGTGTGCAGCTGAAGCTGATGGAAATTGACAGCTTATAGAAAACGTCAAGTCTGACAATTAATCTGATAAGAGATGTCCTAAAATGGCCACTGTAGAAATGACAAACCTTTTTATTCTTTGTATACAGATGTATTTATAAACAAATAGTCCTTCCCTCAGTTTTAAAAACAGTTCTGTCCAAACACTTAATAAGATATAATACTTAACATTATATCTCCATCCACACTAAAATGACCCCAAATGCTCGCCAGCGTCCCCATCCCAAGGGTAGTTAAGCGTGCAGTCTGTTGGAGATCTCATCACCATTGATTCCTATTCAATATAAGGACGAAGAAGCTCACTTAAACATGCGAGTGTTCCTTCTACTCCTCATCGACAACAATCCCACTCTTGAAGCTGTCCCACCATCTGCTAGTTGGACCAGGTCTGATCCTAAACCGTCATTCCTGGCCGATTTTAACCAGCGGATGCTGAGGTGTAGCAAATAACATTGGGTGCAGCAGACGGCTCCATTTGTCTGTGAAGTGGGGTAGCAATAGAGTTTAAGTGTAAAGTAGTCATTAGACCAAGCAGTGCTAACAAAACATTAGGAAACTGATAGTCTGCCATTGTTGTAGCTTTTTTCTGTTGTACACAAAGCAACAATGAACATGCATGAATTGAGAATATTATGTCATCGTATTCCAAACACTGTTTTACGTGTCCACCCAAGTAAACTGTTAATGGAATTAAAGGCATTTATAAAAAATATCTGTAATATTGACCCAAAGCTCAGTTTGAGTGTGGACGAAAGGCGAAACATAGAGGGAAATAATATCAGTTTTCAAAAACATCTGTGTATGTGTAGACAGGGCCGTAATTTATTAGATGATATTTCCTTTTGTTTGGCACCACGTGGGCCTAAGTGTATTTTTTCCCCCTGGTATTAATATTCAAGCTTATGTTCACAGTTCTATAATGTGTGGCTGTAGTGCCTGTTTATTGTTTTGCCAACTTTTTGTTTCGGTGCTACATTGGGCTTTTTAAATTTTGTCGTTTCTAGGTTTACTTACGGCCATGCTGGGACGGTCCACCGTGGTGTAGTCTACATTTCGGGTGGTCACGACTATCAGATCGGCCCATACCGCCGAGATGTCTTGAGTTACGATCCATCACGGGACGATGAAGTGTGGGTGGAACGCCAGTCCATGTCTCTGGCCCGGGGCTGGCACTGCATGGCCTCCCTCAACCACCTCATCTACGCCATCGGAGGCAGCGATGACCATGAAGACACCACAGAGCGCTTTGATATCCTGCAGGTAGAATCTTATGACCCACGCTGCGGCCAGTGGACCCAAGTGGCACAGCTGCTGATGCCCAACAGCGAGGCGGGGCTCTCAGTCTGGGCAGGGAGGATCTACGTGCTTGGGGGCTACAGCTGGGAGAGTATGGCGTTCTCTAGAGCCACTCAGGTCTACGACCCTGACAAAGGCTCATGGTCTAGAGGGCCTGACCTGCCAAAATGCATCGCAGGGGCCTCAGCGTGTGTTTGCACTGTGAAGCCCTCACTATCATCAGCCTCTCCAGAGAAGAAGATGGACAAAGGGATAAAAGGAAGATTACGTCCCACGTAACAACAGCAATGAACTTTAGCTTTGTCCAAAAATACACGGCCTGACTTTTGGCTGAGACAGAGCCTGATGCATACTTCTGATACTAAATCTTTAATAGACGAGAAATATTTTGTTATGTCTACTACACGTGTATCAGAATAAATTGCTCACAAGCTCAGGAGCACTGCAGCATCACAAAGGGAGAGAAGTGGCAATAATTGAAAACACTGAAGTAACCAGACAGTGTTTAGTAAAGACCACCTGACTAATGTATGTTGACAAAAACTACATTATATGAAGGACAGTCTGTGCACTGCATTTGCCTTTACAGCTAAATATAGATGTACTCTGAAGAAAGCAATCATTTTATGTCTCTTGTACAGTTGATACACAATTAAGCTTTAGCATTCAGGCGCCTCTCTGTATTTTTAAAGCCAGGAAATGAGGGCTTGTAGAAGCTGAAGGCTGGATAATGTCTTAATATGTGGTTTAAACTGCCAGATGGGTGAAGGGTGAGAGTTGTACTCTCACAGTCTAATCTGCACTTTGAACATATTTATATCCTGCAGAAAGAAAAGACACCCGGAAGGTCAACGTAAAACTTGGTGTACCTGTAGATTCTTTGGCACGGTGCTAATGTTTTTGGAGCTGTCCATAAATGAAATGTAGGCTACATATAATGAGAATACATGGCATGAACAACTCTATTAACACAGTTGACCAGCTGCTGACCAACATACATCTTGACATATTCTTTTGAATATTTCTTATAGTTGACCCATACATTGTTACCTATTAGAAATCCGATACAGCAGTATCCCAGTTGTGTTTACAAGACTCATAAGATATTGTTTTGTTCAAACCAACAGCCACTTATCATAAAAGAAGATAGTGATATTTCTAATTTTGGGAGCCATGCCCCAGGTCCTCTCACCAACTGCTGTCATATAATCAAATGCTAAACCCCTCCCCCTTACACAGATTGTCCAATCATAGCTTAGCAGCATTAACCAGGCGCTAATGCTGTCATCATGTGCTCTACGTGGACAGCAGTTAACAGTTACAACCTAATACCATATTACAAATTATATGTAAGGAAATATATAAACATATATATGTATGCAGTATATGCAGAATTGATTAAAAGTTTATCAACATCAACAGCACATTTACTTTTATCCGCCATGTTTCTGTATATAGAGAATAGGATCCTGATGTGAGCTGCACTGAGCGACATAAAGCATTGTGGGATTTTAGGACACGGAAGCTATGGTAGAGACTGAGTACTACTAGATGACAAGGTTGTCTTATCCATCTTGAAAACACGGTGGAATGGTAAACGTTGGCTGCATTATCAACTGCCATAATCGCTCTCACAACCAGCGTGGGAAACAGACAGCTAATGAAGTGTGCTTTTTCAGCTTTCTAGTTTGCAGTGGACACTGTGCACACTCCACTTGATCACTGGAGCTGAGGATCACCCATGGCTTGAGTGGAGGTTCATGAAGGCGTTGAGAGTGCAAAACCTAAGACATAAATAACATTGACCCAAGTATAAAATAAATAATAAAATAAAAAACAATCAACATAGCCACTGCATTTACAGCTTTTAAGTTTACTAGTTAATCACCATGATGGAAACTAGTCCAAAATAGAAAGAACAAACTGCAGCAGCGACAACAACAGCAATGACTCCACCACCGCTTTGACTGGAAGGCACACTTATCAATGAACTTAGCAGTAACCAAAATGTGATCTAAGTGAAAGACAAACTGTAATGACTAAATGTGATGCAGTGTTGGCCTTGGAAAAGGATATTGTTTTCTTGAGTTTGAAGTGGTGACACAAAGAGATGTGTGTGGTGAGTGGCGATGAGGTTAACTACTTTTGTGCAAACGATGATTTTCTGGTCCATTAGTGAATGGAAGGTGGGCCTCGAGATTTACAGTTTTGAAACTGCTCAAATGTGTAAGCACTTACACCACAAATGAGGTAGGAAAACATGTCCAGAATTGTTACACTTTTTAACTTGCTGATATTACCCGACCACTCCTTGTGTTCATACGGATCAAGGCCGTTTATTTCCTTCAATTTTGGAGGCTGTTTTTAAGCTACTCCTGGAGCTAACATTAGCTTAAGCAGCTAGCTAGCTACAGCCGATCAAATCTGCCAGTGACACATGTAATTAAAGTCCAAAAACAATCGTCGACAAAGAACACTAAGCTGTTTTTGTCTACTTGTTCTCAGACCAGTGCCAAACCCACAACACTGTTTAGTTAGAGCAATGGGCTGGAAGAAAGAATTTGTTGTGCTTTTATTTGTGGAGCATCTCCTACAAGACCTACAGTTGAGTAACAAATGCCTGAGCATTAGCACTGTACAGGCACACTTCCACTGCCAGGTATTGGATCAGGTGACCATTGAGGTGGAACACATTACCATAAAAATGAGCAACGTGCCTCCTCATCCTCATTCCAGCTCCAAGCTCCATCTGCTTTAGGTGACCAAAAGTTGTGGAACTGACATTGTCTACAACAGACATTGTAACCACTGCCTCTTTAGTACATTAATTAAATGCTTTGTTTGTTTGTTATTTAATAATTATAAGGACAGACTTAAAGTGATCTGCAGACTGAAAAGGCTTGTCTGTTCTCTGTTAGACACCAAAGCACAAATTGTTACAGCGAAAGAGCTTCATGCTTTTTGAAGGTGCATCCAGCAATGCCAACCTTAACACACATATACTGAAAGTGTATGTAATAAAAAATAATGTGCTCAGTGTGTTGTAATTTAATTTATAATTAATTTGTAAGTCTTAACCTGTCATACTGACTTTAATTAAAAATGATCTGTGTAAACACAAATGTACAGTATTTTATTCATAAAATGAAAACATTATAAAATTTAGCATCTCATTTCTCAGAGCTTATCAGTGCCCTGATCTTTGTCACATTCATAACATTGAGAAACTGAATTGTCCTTAGATTTGTCTTCACTTTCACATCATCATTATTATCATCATGTAAAGAAGGCACTGATGAATTACAGCGGGTGATACTGTAGGTAGACTGCACTTAGCTGCTCTGTGTCTTGTTGATATTGATCAGAAGATCCAGTTCGCTGTCTCTTTTGTCTCCTGGCAGCCTTATTCAAACGGGTAGTATGGATGAGACTTGGTCCTGAGGAACAGAACAACAGTCATTACAGTGACAGTAGCTGCACTTTGCATATGATTATTACTGTGTGTTCACTTACTCGTCAAGGGCCAAAGTCCTCCAGCCTCGGTTTAGTCCTCTCAGTGCTGTCATGTCTTCTTCAGTCAGACTGAAGTCAAAGATCTACACAAACAATGAAAACTGATTGTGACAAATGGGCTTTTATAAGTAACCAGATTTATGCTTATTCTGTTTCCTCATAACAAGTCCTAGACTATAGTGTTATTATCCTTGCAGTGGAGTTAATAGACCAGCCCCTACAAAGGTAAATACACCAGTTTGGGGCTTATTGCCCAATTGGTCAACTTAGCTATTAAGTAGCCTAGTGAAAACAGACACCCAAAATCGTCTGTGTCAACTCTGAAGAACATGTTGTGTTGAATGATGACTACAAGCTGGCAGTATGCAACATGAGAGGAGGGACTTTTTAGTATTGAAACTTTAGTAGTGATTTTTAAGCCATGTTAGCATCAGGGGTGTAAGGATGGTGAGGTCTGCAAGTCCAATAAAAAAAGTTAACGCCTCCACATCACGGTGTCTATTGCATCGTATATATGTGTATATATACAGGATACAGTATAAACACATTCATGCATACACCAATAGGCTGTCAAGCTCTATGAGTGCATTCACATGAACGAATATCCCATTTATAATCGTATATCCCATTTATAATCGTGTTTATGAAGTAATCTGTTTATGTGTTTGAGCATGTAAACACCATATTCTGTTTGTCAGAAACCCGAATATGCTAGAGTACTCCGAAAGAAACCATGATGTACATGGGAAAGATGAATAACCTGATTCTTCTGTGCCCAAGTAAACACCATATCCCAAATATGATCATAACTGGGATAAGCCTCATAAATGGGCTACTCATGTCCATGTAATCGCACTCTGTGATGATGTGTGGTTAATCATCCAACCTGCCCAGGATGGTTAACATCTCACAGCATTTAACAGTTCAAGAAGGTACATCTCAAAGACAAGTATCAGAGATTGCTCAGAGATACAGTGGTAGCGAGCATGTTAGACCTTCAAGAGGAGGAGGGCATAAGCACCCTCTCCAAAGGGAGAGCTTTTAGCTATTTCTCTTCAAACTCCAACACCAAGAGGGCTGTATGAAAAATACAAAGTACAACATTTTTTGTAATTTCAAATTTAGATCTACTTAAAGGCGAAAGGGGTATTTTTTTTTAACCTGAACCCTCTTTCCCCATGTTTTTTGCCTTTAAGTAACTAATAGAGACAACTGTTTTGTTTTGTTTTGTTTTATAAATCAGTCCAGTATTGAGCAAGACTGCTGTAGCTGGCAACAGCAAAACTGGGGTCCGTTTCACAAAGCAGGTTTAGTGAAAACTCAGAGTCTGTTAACCCTGAAATGAGGGAAACTCTGAGTTTTCCGTTTCAAAAAGGGGGGTAACTCAAACCAGAGAAAGACGGGTAACTCTAGCCTGTTTCAGAGAGAGAGGTAACTTAAGCTCTCGGTCAGTTACCTAACATGAACGTCTTGAAAACGAACCCCGTTTTTCGTTTGGGGGTTCCCGGTCTAGACCGATTCACGTCTCCATAAACGTTCAAATCAAACATGTAATGTACTCACCTAACAGGCACAGATGTTAGGAAGGTGTACGGGGGTTGCCGTGTGTTTGTATATCCGTTATTGTTCAATAAACATGCATTTTATCTCGGGTTGTCTTGAAATTTTCTTCACCCCTTCTTCGTCCTGCAATGAATGAGTGCACCGGCTTTCTACTGCGCCTGCGAAAGTTTATGGAGACGTGAATCGGTCTAGACCGGGAACCCCCACACGAAAAACGGGGTTCGTTTTCAAGACGTTCATTGCATGAACGTCTTGGTCCAAGGCTACTATGAACTTAACCTGGTCGGGACCAGGTTTTTCTCAATGAACCTCGAGTTTCTCTCTGTCCCCGCCCTCTTTCAGAGCCACACACTCCATTTGATTTCCTCATTCATTCAGTCAGCAGGCGAGTTTTGGCGTAGCCTAGTTCTGTCATTTTAAAAAATCAGAGTCAGTAGGCTATATTAGAAGTCCATTAGGCACAGTAGGTGGCGACTTTTTTCACTAACATGGCATGTCCTTTTGATAACGATCCCGTGGATTCAGCATTACTGCGCAGAGAATTAAATATTCGTCGGGAGATGGTTATCAGACCGTGCATAGATGTTCTAGCATTTCCACACAATTATCTTTTTGAGCTGTACCGTTTCACGTCACAGTCCATCATCTAGGCCTACATACACAACCTAATCCGTCCTTACATTTGCAACATTACCAATCGTTGTCATGCTCTCACATCCAAGCAGATATTGTGTGTTGCGCTGCGTTTCTTTGCAAATGGAAGTTTTTTGTACTATGTCGGAGATGCTGAGCACTTGAGTAAGGCAACTGTATGCAGGGCGGTGAGAAAAGTGTGCTCGTTTTACGGGCATCTGCCTTCTTTCTGTTGGCTGAGTAGAAGTCTGTGTTAGTTTAAATAGGCTTAATTATTTAACAGAACATGATATAGATGAGAAGACATTTATGTGTGTGAAAACAGCATTATGTTGGGGATAAAACAACTGCACAGTCAAACAGCCACTTAATATTTACTTTACAATGTAAAACATGATCAAAATGAGGTACCCCCATGAGATTATGCCGAGGTCTTACCTGTTTGAACAATGTTTTTATATTTCATCCTAAACTGCTGCCAAGTGCGCTTCTCCCCCGCGGGATTGCACCTAAATGAAATAAATTAATAGGCTACCATTCAAGCAGTTTTCCCCTGTAATATTATTGTGATTGCAAAGGACTACATTTAAACTTACGCATTGACCCGAGCAGCAATGTTCTCCCACGCCGTCTCCCTCTCTTTTGCAGCTGCAGCGGTGTTGCACTTCTTTTTGAAAACGTGTGCAAACTCGCCGTATGAGCGCATTAAGATTTCTAATTCTAGTGGGGTGAAAAACGCAGCCCTCCTCTTCCCCGTTGCCATGGTGACTCGTCGAATCGGGGCTCCATTGATGCTGGCTTTTTATAGTTGTGGTGCACGCGCTTAACTCCAGGTGAAACTACTCCGAGTTGATTAAACTGATTCAAATCAGCTGTTCTGGAACCGGAAACTCAGAGTTTCCTATCTCAGAGTAGATCAACCCAGAGTTCAGGATTAGACTCAGAGTTTGTTGAACCTGCTTTGTGAAACGGACCCCAGGCTGCAACGTAACGGTACAGGGCAACTGTACACCGTCAATTTGCATCCACTAAAAGTGCTTGTTTTTGTCACTGATAGGCTCAGATTGTTATTTTTAGTATCTGACAACACTGCAGAAAGGACTCCAACATTTTTGTTAAAGAGTAAGGTCCTTTTTGTCATATTCAGAAACAGCGCCAAAATCGCTATCATCAACCCATCACCAGACTCCATTTAAAACAAAAAAAACTGTCTTGGTTCATCTTTCCACTGTTTCAACAATCACCGACTCTGGTTTGGTTAAAATTAATTCTCAATTCACCCAGTTATAAATGTAATAATAATAATATGCTGGCTCTATACACACTAAAATGACTGTTTATTTAAATGGAGTCTGGTTGGTTTGCAGATTGTGATTTCTGGGTTGTTTAGGTAAACGGATTTTATTCTTTGACTTTGAAGTGATACTTTCCATAATGTTGGAGTACACTTAAAATAACAATCTGAGCCTGTCATTGGCAAAAACAAACACTTTAAGTGTACTATGTAAATTTACAGTGCAGACATGCCCAGAGTGTTTGCATTGCAGCCTGTTTCACACTCTTGATACTGGGCCAATTTCAAAAACTGATGCTCCCATTAGTCACTTAGACACAAAAACAGGAAAACAGTGGCCAGGTTGAAAAATACCACAGTTACCCTTTAAGGTATATCTTCTTCTTGGTATCTCATCAAATTCTTGACACGTGTTTAAATACAGTGCATAGGTGTGCAGATATTCTGATGTGCCTTTATTGAGTTATTTATCCATTTTAAGATTCTCTTAGACAGGCTTGGAGTCAGTGTGCAGATGTTTGTTGATTTTTAACTGATGCTGCTTTTTACATCCTTCAAAGAAGTCTGTCTGTGCACCACTTTTGTTCAGACTGAATTATTTCCAACACTATTAAAGGGGATGAATTGTCTTGACATTTTGTACAGACATTCATGGTCCCCAGAGGGTGAATCCCTGAATCATTTGGGGTTATGAGAGAAATTTCTTGACAACAATCAGATGGATCGCCATGAAAGTTGTTCATGTCCCCTCAGATGAATTGCAATAACTAGATCCCTTAACCTTTCATCCAGCACATTATTGTTAAACTTTCCGACTACACTGTATCTGATGTATGATGCATTTGAACTGAGAGCTCTGTTGGGCCTTAGCTGCATGTAAGAGCATGTACCATTCTGCAGTTTCCTTAAAGCAACGAAATAATGCAAACGTCCAGAATCTGTGTGGACCAGAGTCCAGATGATATACTGAACAATGTCTAATGAACACACAACTATCACAAAGCAGCGTGAGCACTAAAGAGAGCAGGCAATTAGTGGGAATGAGCCTGCCAGATGGAAACAGTTAGAGAATAAAGAGCAGAGAGGAAGGAGAGGTTTTACCTTTGTGTTTTCAAGGATGTGATGAGGCTTGTCGCTCTTAGGGATGACTGAAATACCCTGCTGCACATGGTACCTCAGTAATACCTGTGAGAATACAGTTGTTACTAAAGAAGAAATACACACACACACTTACACACACACAGTACACACGCTCACACTGACCTGTGCAGTGGTGCGTCTGTGCTTCTTGGCTATGTCTGTTACGACTGGGTCCTCCAGGAGCTTATGTGGATCTGTGTCTCCTCTGAGCCTGAGATAGACAGATAAAACCGAGAGCACAGGATTGTTCATTCACAAGAATCAGTAGGCTGAATAGGTAGTTATTGTACATTTCTATTACACTCGTTACTCCATATTTCACTACTCTGAAGCAGCATCCTACGTCAGTCTGTGTCAGAAACATCAAAGACCAACCTCACCTTGTCTGCAGTCACTTGTGCTCATATCTATCCATATGAGCTGTAGACTACTTCTCATTGAACTCAAGCTCAGAGGTTGTGGATCAGATAGGCTTAATGAGAGAATAAACCTTAAGCATAACAATGAGGCTCAGTGTTGTGAGATCTGCTTAACCCCTAACCCCACAAAGCCAGACTACATCAGCAAGATCCTCCTCTACTCCCAGCATTCTCTGTCACAAGAGAAACTAAAACTGGTAGAGCTCCTCTCAGGATTCACATCAGTGTATCCTTAAATCAATAAGGAGCTCAGGGTGAGGTTCTAAAGTTCAAAAGCCAAAGCAGTTTCTCTGCACAGCGAGAAAAGTTTTGTTTGGCTGTGCTGACCTGAGGTGTAAAGAGTAGAGGAACTTAGAAAGAGTGTTGCAGGATTCAAGGATTTATTATTGTCATTATATGACAAAGATATATTAAACATATATTTTAATTAGGACAGAATAAAAACTACTAAAACAAAATGTGACTTTGTGACTGATACTTGGTGGGTATCCCAATGCTAATATTACAATTACTAAGTTTTAACAGCAGTAACTGTATCATTAAGGCCACGCACTGTGTGTATGTCTACTACATGTACTGCCTACTACAGGTACTACAGACAGCAAAAATATGACATGTACTATACTATGTGCACTGCCTACGACAAGGAAAACAATGCTATTTCTCTGAACTCTCTTTACTGGTGTGAAGATGACAAAGGGTTGCTTGTAGGATCACAGATACTATTATGTACAATAAATAGGACCTAAATTATCTGACCTGTTTAGAAGCTCTAATTTGATTATAACTCTGCAGTATGAATCAACACAAAGTGGATCTAAACACATCTTTCCTCTGGATTAAAAAATGACCTCTAAGTATGATCATATGCACTTAAGAATATCAACAGAAGTATCCAGATGCTTTGTCCATCTTTAAGCCTCAGTGTGAGTAAGTGGAGTGTGTGAGTGAGTGATGCTGTATATCTTACAGCTCTGGGGGTCTGGCAGGCGAGCCGAAGGGACTGTAGGCAGTTAAAGCGATGTTCTTGGATTTACAGAACTCTATCATGTCAGTCTGCACCAGGTAGGGATGTAGCTCGATCTGTGGATGATAAAACACCCAACTAAAGGTAAATACAAATGGATGCTGATCTAGACAGAGCTCATTCAGAACTTTGATGTACAGTCAGCTTCTAAACTGGACCAAAGTTTAGTTCCAGGATGTTCTCTCTATGGTGTTACATTATTGTTAAAAAGCAAAACCTGTGACACATCACAATATGTTGCAGTATGCTAGTTGCACTGCCATATGATGTAACATGATTACATCACACAAATTACATGAACAAACTCGCCATATAATGATGCTATGTTGTATATGGCAACATATGATGTCATAGTAACCGAGAGAGAATTTCATTTGTGACATCATATAATATCACATAATATCATATAAGGTAATATGATAACCAGCTGAAGAAATCATTCATGCAAATAATCTTAAATATTTAATCATGACATAAATTGTGGTGATATTTGTGTAATGTCAAATGATGTCATATGACCTCATGTAATGCCATTTATCATATAACGCAGTACAATGACATCAAATGACACCAGTTGATCGTCATCAGGATGCTTTAAAATGTCATGGATAAATATTCACGACTCTTTGCCGTTAAAATAATATTTTTTTTCCACTGTTATCCTGGCATTATACGATGCTGTACAATGCTATCTGCCATCATTGTGTGACCCATTGTCAGGTGTCATTATACGTGGGTAGGTCATCCCACTACAAGTGGGATATAATGTAATACAAAGTAAAACTGTTTTCACTTATTCATTTTTCATTCCTGTTCCTGAAACCAGGCCTGCCTTTAGAAATTATGGACAGGGGGACAACATTTTTCACATTGGGTCCCTCACCCACAACCACTCCAGCACCACCACCCACAGACCCTAAAAGAAAAGCTCTTGGCCATTACCCTTGTAGAGACAGAGATAAATATGTTTAACTCATGACATCATCATTACACATGTAAAATAATAAGGCTCACGGAATCCAAAAGAGTCTCAGTTTTCCAGTCATACCCAAAATATGCAATTCCAAGACTGTTTAAGGACCCCAGTGTGTAGAAGTATTCAAATATACCACTTTGAATACGGTGATGCCACTTTTTGTTTTTTCCTTTGCCAAAATTTTTCATCCATCCTTGACAAGACAGCTACTGTAGCTAAGTACTCATAACTTGTATTGTCAGTGATATAAGGCAGTAAGCAAATTGTTGCACTTGATACTTTCATCACCCTTTGACCCACTACACCCACGCCCTGCATCGGAACAGATTCATCCTACTTCCAACCAGAGTGCCTCCTCTGTTCCTCATTTTTATCTACTGGCTCATTAAGACAAAACAAAACTCAACCTGATGGAGCTATCTCTACCATTCAATGTGGTATGTTTTGCTAAAAAAAAAACCTCCAGATGTCGCTGTGTCTTTAAATAGTCTGCCTTTGCAGTTCACCTCCTACAGTAATTAGATAGAAGAAAAAAAATACAAAAATAAAAGTCTAATAAAGGTCAAATTGTTATTTTTAAAAGCATGCCCTACCAAACAGTTCATTTGTTCTTTAACAGTAAAGATCGTGAAGCTAAGCTTATGTCATTAAAACTGGCTATTTGCTAACAAATGAAAACATCCATTGTTGTTGAACAATACATTTAGTGTTATCCAACACACACACACACACACACACATATATATATATATATATATATATATATATACATATATATGTATGTATATTTTTTACAGTCTTAAGCCATGCTCAACCAAATAGTTGAATTGTCCTTTTATGGTAAAGGTAGTAATGCTAAGATAATACATTTACAATTTTTATGTAATTAAAAAAAAAAGATTCATATTTACTGTTGGTAATACCATATATTTAATGTTATTCCATCATATGTTTGATGAAAAGAATCTATATCACTTTGATTTTTCAACATCTCTGACATGTTTTCAAAGTACTGTAATGGTAAATATCGAGAAAAAAATACCTGAAAATAATACTAGTAGTGGTAATATTACTAATTCCATGGTAACAAGTTAATATATGTTGGTATACTAACATATTCCTAGCATTATAACACTATATTGTTTGTAATTTTATTTATCTATTTTGTTTTACAGTTACTATAGAGTGACTTTTAAAAACCTATGGGGTCTGTTAAAAAAAATAAAAAATGAAAGAAAAAAGTTAATTAGGATAACCCAACTGAGGTTGGACCACTTATTTTTTTACTTAAACAATAAATGAAATTAATTGGTCTATACTTGAATAAGTATGATGGAACTGATATGAGAATGTTATCTTTCTCCTGCTTATGTCAGTAATGGAGCTACTGTAAATATGTGGTACCTGATTGACAGCAGGGGGCACCCTGCACAGAGCAAGGAGTCTCTCCAGCTGCAGGATGCTGAAGTTGGACACACCAATACTCTTCACCTTCCCTGAGGCCTGCAGGGCTTCCATTCCCTGAAAACAGACCGTGACAGTGAACACACGACAACCATCGGCTCTCAAAGGCTAATGTGGTTTAACTAAAAATAATCCAAATGTATTTTCCATGCCAGGTGGTTGTTTGTTTGGTGTGTTTTATTAAAAACAAGAGAAAATGTACGGTAACTACTGAAGCGATTCTCTATGATGTAGTGGATGAATGTGTAGAGCTGCATATATATGGTGTCTGTGGTGGTGCCAGTGCAAACAGAAAGAGTACATGTGTTCATACCCTCCATACATCTACATAGTCTATGTCAGAGGTCAGAATCTTTCCATCCTTCTTCGGGAAGAACTCATCACCAATTTTCTACAAAGACATTTAAAGGTATCAGTCAGACAGATGCAAATATGTAGCATGTGTTCTTTTAACATATACAAGTACTTCCCTCTTTCAAGCATATTTAGTAAAGTTTTAAAACATGCAGATACAGAGACTACTGGCATTAAGTGACACTTTTGTTACTGGCAAGGAATAAAATATGTGATTTCAATAGGCTGGTCCTACTGACAAACACACTTAGAATAAACATTGTCGCTTTACACAGTTTTAGCTTCTTTTAGCTCATTATTGTTGTTCTCAGGCCTGAACATAAACTCTATAAATGCCTCTCCCTGCTCTCACTAATCCCCCAGGGAGAAATTTTTTAATTCAGTTTCCAGCAGCATTAGGCAACTGTTTTCAGCAAACTATGATGAGCAGTGGCACCTCCAAGGGGGGGCCAAACAGGGTCATGGCCATAATTGTCTTTAAGAGGCTGTGGCACTCATTTTTTAAGCTATCACGAAGGTAGAAACTAGTCAAAATCGAAGCCATCCATTGATACCAAGCATGTCGGCATAGCTTGTTGGAAAGGGGGCTAAATAACGTTCCAAACAGTAAAAGGCTACACAGGGAAAAAATGCCAACAAAAAAATCGGCTGTCAAAAGTCAAAAAAGTCCTGTGCACACCAAAACAGTCTTAGACAGGTGCGTAGATGGGGCAAACAATGAATCAAAAAGGAGAACACCACAGGACTTTTTTGACTTTTGACAGCCGATTTTTTTGTTGGTATTTTTTCCTTGTGTAGTCTAATAAATGTAACCTTTTTCTGCAAGTGCAGACAGTGTGCGGGTGTTCTCCTTTTTGATTCACTGATTGCCCCACCTGCGCACCTATCTAAGACTGTTTTGGTATGCAAGGGACTTTTTTGACTTGGTGAGGAAACACTTGGCATGGCCATTTTCAAAGGGGTCCCTTGAAGCATTACCTCAAGATATCTGAATGAGCATGTGTTCTATGGGTGCCCATGAGTCTCCAACTAAACTTGAAAAGGCTTGTTCCCAGTAAACACATTTACTGTTCGGGCAGGACCTTTCCTTAATGGGCTCTTAAGCCGCAGAAATTCATACCAATTCTAGTCAAATATCTTTTTTTCTCTAGCTTGGGTCAAGGATCTCTGGGATAAGGGCAGGAAAAGGAATTTTAGATTTTACACTCCACCTGTAGGCCAACAGGAAAATGCACAAGGTAAAGATCCAGGTAGTCCAGCTGGAGATCATTCAGGGACTTATTCAGACACACAGGGATGTCCTCTGGGGCATGGAAGGTAGACCACAGCTATAACAAAAAGGTACAGGGCAGGAGAGGTAACAGAAAATTAAAATGTTGTATACAATACACTAGGTAGTATACTAAAACCATAAAAAAATCTATACCATAATCTAAAACATGGTACTTTTTCTTCTTTTACTAACTCAAAAGCTTTTTTGATCAAACAGAAAACTTCAAAGGTGTAATTAACGATGTAATTCTCCCTCATCATGTTGCATCCTGACCTTTTTGTAACACCTGTTCTCCTCAGCACCCACCTTACTGACGATGAACATGTCCTGGCGCCTGATGATGCCTTGCTCTATTTTGGAGCGCAGAGCCTTGCCAATATCAACTTCATTTTTGTAGCAGAGAGCAGTGTCTATATGGCGATAGCCGGCCGCAATGGCAGTCTCCACTGCACCCTGGACCGAGGTGCGGGGAAGATGTGAGGACTGTGAGAAGTAAAACATGTTAAAATAGGCCTGTCACTTTCTTGACATCTCCACCACTATCAGTCATATTAATAACAATAAAATCGCCAGTTCTCTTTGTGCTGTTAACAATTTAAAGCATATTTGAATATTGGGGCAATGTGTCCCTCCCAGTATATTATATTTACTGCCTAGAGGTGTACTAATGTTCAGTTTCTTTCTGGGCATCAGATGAGAAGACTGATACCACTCTTACATCTGTCTGTTGAAAGCCTTACTGTACTTTGTCAGATTTTTTAGTACAGTAAGCAAAAGAGAGTCTATTATGGGTCTATTATACAATTGCAGCATATCACCAAGTCTGTCTAGATTAACAGGCAAATACCAGGGCTAAAACATCTGTCCCAAGTCCAGAAGCCAGGGCAGGTGCTTCAGAACAGGCTCCTGGACTGTGTTCTTTAAATGGGGCTTAACTAATTCAAGCTAAAATAATCCTGTTTATTCTCATCCAGCTAATTTGGTGTAGCATCAGCACTTTCTCCATTACAGTAAAAACTGTAACATTTTGCCTGTGTGTTGCATCTCTGAGGCAGCACTTTCTTTGCCCAATTATTTGAATGTCACTTAAAAAACGTTAAGGATCAGGCGGTTAAGGTTTTGTCATTGTTTGGATTAGGGTCAGTCTTAAGGGAACAGTTCTACATTTCTAGAAATATAATTTGCATTCTTGTCAGGCGGTAGATAAGATCAATACCATTCTCATATTTGTGTCAATTTGCTCAGCTTGGCTTAAAGACTAGGAGCAAGAAGCTAGCCTGGTACTGTCCAAAGCTGAGAAAACATATGTGTGCGAGCACACATAAAGCTCACTAAAAAAAACTTTACACAGTAGACACTTTGACATGTCAGGAAAAGCAGGTTGATTTCATAACATTAACGATGGCTGCGCTCCACTTAGGGGAGGCCCTGGTATTGTGTGTACTGGCTTACTGAAATAGTTTACTGGGACACTTAAGTGAGCCATTGTTACTGTTATCAGTTCCACCTGTTCTTTTCTTACCATGACAAGTTAAAACTTCTGCTGTGAAGAAGCTTTGTCATCATTTTATACCTCATTTGTTCAATCCATATAGAACAGACGTTACATGCTGTAACTAAATCTCTCCTGGCACAGCTACTTCCTTTTTGACATCACATTAAAGTAGGCAGGCAACTAGGGAAAACTCTAGGAGGTATGATTTTGGTTTCTGTAGAAATTAAACAACAAGATATAATGTGTTGATTAGTGAGCTTCAAAAGTGCTCACAGGCAGATTTTTAGCTTCAACCAAGCGACAACCTCTGGGGCTAAAAATAAATTAAGCAAGCACAGAATTGCCTGGCTCCAGAAGCAAGTCAATCCCGGTTGACCCCCATGTTAAAATACCTAACTCGCTCCTCCACAGCTCCACCCACTCATCCAACTTTGGTCACTTCTGGCTCCAAAAAACCAAGATGGCAACAGCCAAAATGCTGAACTTGGAACACCAGAAGAGGAGTCCACGAACCACTGGGGGACATCACAGTAGCTACGTCCATTAATTTATACAATCCATGGTTTTGACCAGCAACTCTATAGGTCGTTCTGTTCGTCAGTCATTCCAAAAAAAATTTGGTGGTCATTGCTTTTGCTTTAGGAGGGTGAAATCTGGGGGTGAGCGATAGGAGTGGCCAATAACCAAAAGCTGCATAACTTCTGATTGGTCTCCACACACAGATTGACAGACATACACATACACATATATACACCATGGTTGTCAGAGGGAGCCTTAGTTGGATTTTTGACAAGTGTGTGTGAGGTTGTGCATGTATGAATGCATAAACTTGCAGATGAATGCAAATTAGCACTTGTTGAACTTTGGACAGAGCTAAAAGCTGCTTCCCTGTGCTTCCAGTCTTAATGCTAACTTAGTTAATCATCTAATGGTTCCAGCTCCATATTGCACAGATATGAGATTGGTACCAATCCTCTGCAAAGCAAAATAAGCACATTTCACAACATGTCAAACTATTCCTTTGATAAAGGGGGTGGTGTCAGTGTGCAGCCTGAGATCAAGTCCCATATCCTTTAATCTGGAGGATAAATGATTGCCTATCAGAATCCAGTATTTTCAATTGACAAACGCAAAGTTCATGCAGTATGTACTCTTTAAACTAAAATTCATGTATTTGCAAAGCATGATTAAGAACTTTACTCTCAAACAGTATGCAAGAAAATAAATTGTTAACAGCTGGATTGTTTACAGTAAAAGCAGATATAGGAATAAGTGTGAGGCTACCTTCCATGTCCCCAGACCCAAAACTGGCATTCGTGAGCCATCATTCAGCTCTATGGTCCTGGCCACCTGTGTGTCCTCCATGGAGTAGATTGCACGGCAGGAGAAAAACAACAAAATGTAAAACTCAGCACACACTTGCACACTGAGCTTTCCTCTTCCTCTTGTCCCCTCAGACTGCAACTGCTGAGTCAATGTCCTTCCTTTTTTTCTATGTTGACTTTACTTCTCTATCTGACGTTTTTCTTCCCTTCTCTCCCTTATATCTTCCCCTCTCACGTTTTTTTTTCTCCCTTCTATTTTGACCTTATCAGTCACATAGTTAATTATTGGACAAAATAGAACACTCCACCACCATGAAGTATTTATGTGTATAGTTAGTAGGTGAGGAGGAGCATGTTTCAAAGGTCACTTTTCTCATAGGGGTGGCAGTACACACACACACACACACACACAAAGGCACAGTCACATTGTAAGAAAAATCTGTTGTAATATTTCCAGTTCAACATTAGATGGTGATGTGGTATCACCTAAAATAAAAATGATGTAGATTTGAAGGAGTAAGTTTTTATCCTATTAGGTCCAGTGATAAAAGTCTAACAATCTTCATATATCATAAATAATACATAATAAATACGGATTAATGAATGATGGGGTCAGAATCATTCAAGGAGCATGATACCATAAAGTCATGTAAATGAATCATTTAGATGTATGACTCATGATTCACAATTATGAGCAGTAGCAGTGTGTGGCTGGACCCGGCTGCCCACATCGCGCATCGCGGGGTAAGATGTACACTCACACAGACACAGTTTAACTTACACAAGTTACAACACATCCCATTTACTGTTACAACAAGCCCCAGGCCCAGGCTGATAATATGAACTGTCTACAACATTTCTCCTGCATTGTTCAAAAGCCTACTCAATTACGAGTGCTGTTAAGCTAAAAGCTAATGATTTAGTCTCGCCACCAGACAATCAGAGATCTCTGCCTTCTGATAGTCTGGGGACACTCCTTTCTAAAGTGTGTTTAACACACCGGCGAAACCGGCCGGCAACAAAGCAAGGCCTCTTGCATTTTTGAAAACGACACGCCTTCTCGGAAATGTGCGCTCCCCCTTTTCTCGTCCGCAAGGAAACAAACACACAGAGAGCTTGAAAATGGATGCCAAGAGATTTAACTCCGTTTTATCAAACGTGTGCTCATCCGTGAAGAAAATATATTTTCCAGCGGATGTCTTAGTTACAACATGATTGAGCTAACTGGAGTTGTGTCATGTCGTATCCGACAACGGGAGGCTTTTAACAGATGATGTCCTGATGTTAGCTTTGCTGCTAGTGTTAGCTGACCCTGTCAGCTGCAGCCACTGATGCTTTCTAGACATCGTGATTTCCCAAAACTGAATAAATACCACACATAGCAACACATGTTTGATGAGTTATTACCTATTACAGACACCGCTAATGGCTAAGAAATAGTAATGTTTGTTCAATCATTGTGTTTACAGGCTTTACAAACATCGGATTAGTCTAAACGGTGATACAGTAATGTGAAAAATGTGATATATATATAGCTAAAAGCTCCGCTGGTTTTCTACCCGGAAGTAGGCCTATTTGTAAACAACAAGGCGATTCCCTCTATAGTCTATAGTCCGGCCGGACGGATGAGTCATGGCCTTGTAAAAGATTATGTTTGTTTCTTTTAGTTGGTGAGAATGTGTCGCCGCAAACGCGACAAACATCCACTGAACTTTGACGGCGTTTTCTGCGAGCACGGCTGAGCCATTTTGTACCGCTACACGTGTTTCTAGTGGGACTATGTTTACAAGCACAAGAGTTCAGCGAGCCACCGAAGGACCGCCCTGCAGATTTACTATTGGTTCTGCAACGTAGGGAGTTTTTTTAAACTCTGAAATTGTATCCGCCCATCTAAACACAAAATCAGGGAGAAAGTCATCAGTCTTTAGTTAAGCAAAGCGTCTAAAGACTGACTTGTGAGTCTACTAATGATTAAGCTCAGAGTTTAGTGATTGAGAGGACAGGACAAGAGCAGTCAGTGGCGGAGCGGCTCGTAGCTAATGAGTACCTGTCTGTAGGCTCTCCACCTGTCAGTGAGACAAACATGAAAGACGTGCAGTTTAACCGACGAGGAGCGGTCATTACGTGCAACTATTACGCACGGTTGTGAGGTGCACAGCAGCAGATCTCAAAGCACACTGTTTATAAACCAGTTTACCAGTTTAAGTGCAGGAAATGTTTAGTTGTTAAGCCATAAGTTAAAGATTAGACATTCACTCTGCCTGTTGGAGAGATAGAGAGAAGATTAAAGCGTGAAATTGCGGTAAAAGATGCTGTATAAAGGACAGGTTACAACTTTTTTTCCTTGTCCCCCTCTGGAATTATTGTCTAAAATTTTACTGTTTATTGCCCCCCCCCCCCCCAACTATGAAATGGGATTTTCCCCCTGCATGGATGGATTACTTAACAGGCCTACCAGGCACAGGCACAAGAGCCCATAGTGTCAGAGGCCCCCCCCGGCCTTCACCTGCAAAACGTCAGTCAAATTAACACAACCCTCTCAGGAAGAGATACAAAATTACCTCAAATACCCCATTGTCACCAAATTATCTTTGGTTCTTGAACTGGTATCATTCAGGACTCTCGGAACCTTGGGGATATTTAGCGAACCAGTCTGTGTTTCCACCAGATTTGATTAGAAGCACTGTAATATGTGTAAGGATGTGTGATCAACAGAGGGCACTGCACAGTGCATAACTGAAGTTAATAGTTCTAGCAAGATGGCAGATCGCATTGATTACCTGCAAACCTTTGCTCTGTTGGTTCAAAATTAGGTTTGGGAACCGGCACAGAGCCTGTTCCATGCTGGTGGAAAAGGGGTAAGCTGTTTCAGGTCCAAAGACACACAAAATGATTTTTTTTTTTTTTAAAGACATAAAACTCACTTGAAAGAGACATAAAACCTCAAAAAATGCATGATAATTATGAAGCCATGCAAAACAACAAAAAATGAAAAGGGAAGAACACCACAAAGTCAGTGTGTCTTGCTTCTGTGTGGGAGAGGTGGTGGGGCCTTTTGCATATCTGTGCCCAGGGGCCCATTCTGTCATAATCCACCCATGATCTTCAGTGCTACTAGAGAAATGTTGCCAAATTGAAAACCATTTTATGCTCCAGAGAAGCTACTTAGGTTTATGGAGGAGCTCCAGGTCAGAAAGAGTCCCAGTCAGCAGGCTGCAGTGGAAAGATAGATCCATGAGTGTACTGTACATTTATATATTCAGGTGTGTAGTCATACTGGAGGAAGTTACATAAGAATCAAATACCCTGTTATAAAGTAGAAGAGAGAATTGAAGGAATTTTAAACCATATTGTTCAGGGGGGCACACTTTCACAAAACCCTGAGCTATTATTCTCATATGGTTAGTATACTTGGCAAAACGCTCCACCACATTTTCAAAACTTTTATTTCGTTTTTATTTTTTAATCATAGAGTGGTTGGTATGCTGCAGGTTGTAAAGTCCTCTAAAACAAATTTGTGATCAGATTGATAAGGTTCATACTGTCTTCTTATTTAGACGCGGGAGGCGGGGTTGGCCTGACAGACTCTGATTGGTCTGTCAGGCCTACCAGCTGATATGTGACACGTCAGCAACACGTCGGATGACGCTTCTGAGGAAGACTGGAGTCTCAGTCGAAACTGTCAAGCAGGTAAAACACACCTCCTTACATCTTGTCTGTCTGAATATAAGAAAACCTTAAAATATACATTTGTGATCAGTGATGTAAAGTGGACATCGTAGCATTTTCAAGTTTAAAGAAAAATTCAGCCCGTGTATCATTTTCTTGTAAATGTCTTATTTTGTGATGGGGGTTCTATTAGGCTGCTCATTTCCTTACTGATCAGAATCCATCCTATAATACACAGAACAGTCTTTTTCATGGGCTGTGTGGGTGTTTTGTGTGCAAAAGACTTTGATCTGAGAGTCATGTCAACATGCTTTTATTAGGCAAGCATTAACAAAACGACTGAACAAACTTTAGCGTCTGTAAAAATATATATATGTAATTCAATATGGCACACAATTAACATATAAACAACATACAAGGAATGTTGTGAAATAAAGAGCATGCCAATGCAGTCTAAAACTACACTGAGTTATTTTCTAGCACAAGCAAAGTAGAAGATATCAATACATAAAGTTTAGAAAAATGGATTATCAAATAAATGATCACTTCGCTAATTGTGACAGCAAAGAAGCCAGCCGGTGTGCACAGAGTGTACGTTTTACAATCCTGTGGTTAATATCAAAGAGGTTACATTACAAAGGCATACAAAGCATTTCACAAATTATATAAATACACAAAGTACACAAGAAGAGGTTAATATAAGTTGTATAAAATATAAATATCAGGTCTGCTCATTTCAAACGGTTTACATCGAAAATTACAACATCAGTGGACCATAAGATATGTTGCTCTCCTAGTTTTTTGTTGCCACAGCGATGATGAAATATTAACACCGTTTTTGACATCAGATTTCTACATCTCTAACTTCATAACACAATGGAATAAAATTTCAAAGCTGATTCCTGCTCAGTATCTGTGACTAGAGGACAGTTCTTCTATTGTCGAGGCTCATGTCTTACGGCTGGTCCAGCTCTGTTGCATCACTGGTCCAGATCATTGCTGTCACTGCTGCGGGGCCGATAGTGGCGCTGGCAGAACTCTCTGATCCGACCACAAGCCTCCACCATCATCTCCTCCGGCACCGTCACCACAATGCGAAAGAAGTTGGGATACTCAAAGGCCTGGAAGAGGACAGAACATGGATACTGTCAGAACTGAAAGGATCACACGCATTCCTTAAATCTCATTCCAAATGTAAGTGTGTAGATGGACATAGGGACAAAAGGATAAATAGACAATGGTGTCTTACCGTGGCAGGCAGACAGAAGACAGACTGCTCAGTCACCAGCCGCTCAGTGAATTCCACATCATCCTTAAAATCTGGAAAGTGAGCCATTTCAATCCCCACCTGGAAAAAATGTGCACAAACACACACATTTCCGATTTTAAGAAAATTATATTCATATTTAAACCTCCTTTAATATAATATAATACTGTAGAATGAGGATTCACATGCATGGGTCAAAAAATATAATTATGCACATACATATATTCCTAAATAGCATACACCACACACACTTTTAGTACTGACCATGAGGTACATGGCTCCTGAGGGCATGACAGGGTTCAGGCCAGGGACGGTGCACAGCTCATTAAAACAAATCTCAGAGTTGGTCTGAGGAAGCAAAACATAAACCATCCAATCAGTCTCATATACATATTATCATGATACATAATACTGGAAGTCCAAATAATATCAATAAAACAGGTAAAAAAACATTTCAAAAAAGACATAGTAGAAGAGAGCTGACAACTCGTTCTCATCCCAACTCGTCAAATATCGCCGCTTTGTCAGTGGACTTCCACATCTACATATGATGTGCTCGGTACCCTCTTTTGTCTATTGTTGCGGTACTAGGACGCAATTTCAATTTACGCTTGTTACACGCATTGTGTCTTCTCAAAATACACTATTGCTTTTACAGAAAAAAAGTACAATTTTTGCACATTAGATACATAGAGAAAAATAAACTTATACAGAAAAAACATCATGGTTTAGTTCAACATTTACACAGGAAGCGAACAGCGGGCTCCAAGGTGAGAGTCTAGTAAAAGCCCGAGCTTTGATGGACCATCCACCCCCTGGTTTATCTGCCCTATAGGAACTTTCCAGCTCCTTATATTACATTGTTACCAGCCTGACAGTGTATATCATACCACTGTACAAGGTGTCTTTTTGCATCGGTTTCTGACACCAAAATCACTATTTGAGGAGTTGGGAATGAGAACGGGCTGGAACTAAAGACATGTAATGATGACTTTTTAACAACTCATTAAGTGGTGGTGGACAAGAAATGTGTAATATTATGTGCTTACAACATAGGGAAAGAAAAACACTTGATTAGGTTTAGAGAACAAAAACATAATAATTTAGGAAAAGATTTTAGTTTAGCTTAAAATACTTACATACTGCACGTAAGTGATGTAAACTTACATACATTGCACAGTTAGGTAAAATGCCTACGTTAAGTACTCTGTATAATAATGTAAAGTCCATAAATTCATGCAACCACACTGACTTTTGGTTTCACACGGGACACAAACAGCTTTCTCATGGTTCAAAGTCCGTGTCCACCAACAACAAAGACTTTCTCACTCTTTTTCTTAATTTATGTGTCCACCACATCAAGAGAGCCTCATTAACTTCGCATCTGTATTGTTTCTGTGTTGCCAGCACATAATATTAACACACACAAGTCCCACTAACATGTGACATGGTAAGAAGACATATTCTATATAGAATGACATAACAAATTATTCCCCTGTTTACCTTCAGGAAGCCGATGGTGTTGTTGTAGAAGCTTTGAGGTGTGTTGTTGAGGATGCTCTCCAGGGCGCCCTGGACGATACTGCAGGCTCCCAGAATACGTTGAGTGAGTTTGACCAGACCCTCTCGGATCTACGGAGGAGACATACTGCATGTGTTAATTAGGTAAATGTAACAGTAATCTACTGGAGTCTTCTTGTTCGCTCACTGCTGAAAGAAGAATGTAGAAATGAAGCCTACATACCTTGGATCCAAATATATTATTCCTGTCATGGATGAGGATCCATCCCAACCTCCAACCAGGGACCAGCCAGCGCTTAGCCAAGCCGCCACAGGAAAGGATGGGAACGTCACTGCTGAGAGATGCCATGGAGGGACAACTGCAGCCAGGGAAAACCTGAGGACACATGCAGGTACAAAATGGAATGCGTTAAGACAGCAAAATTTTAGTTTATGCTGCCGTCAAATGGAACTCCTTTTCTCTGTTTTTTATTGTCCTCGAAACAACTATCTCCTCCTCTCTGACATGAGAAAGAAAGTGTCTGCGATAGAAAGTGCTCTAACCTTTTCTATATTTGTGTGGTACAGTTACTCCACAGTTCAGCAGAGGAAACAGCTGGACAGAATTGTTTCCCCTGCCTCAGAAATCATCAGCTTATCTTTGATGTGGGTGTCATAAACTGCCAAAGATCTTGATCCTTTGCAGCTTTCGGAGTTGTGTTTAAGGCCAAAAATCACTCTCATGTTATTTCTGTTTTGGTCTCTACCAACTCCTGAGAAACAATATCTGGCTTTTTAGCAACTAAATGCTCCATTATGTTCACCAGCTAGTTGCTTACTTTGTCTGCTGTTTGGTGCTCGGCCTGCTACAGCTGGAAATGAGATTGTTAAGAGTGGCAAGAGTGAGCCAAATCAGTGATGTTGTTGACTAAACCAATAAACTGAACTGAAATATGCTGAAACAATGCATTAAACTGAGGGAGAATGCAGAGTGAGGCTGTGATTTGTCACAACTAGTAACCGTTTTCACATTACACATAGTCATTAGTCTTACTGCTAATATAAAAGTATTGAAAGCTGGTACAGCACTCTAACAAATAGCATGCCTCGAACTTTTTAAGTATCTTAGCTTCAAAACAAGCATGGAATGCAAATTAGCTGTATTACTTTTGAAAAAATACCCCAAGTACAATAATAATAATAAATTCATTAATCAGAAATATTAAGTATAATTTTATTTTATTATAAAGAATACTTATTTTGTGTTATTTTAATGCAATTATATAACATTTATTGTGGAGATGAGGGAGAAACCAAAGGAAGAATAAGAGGAGAGAGAGGCCATTGGGAAAGGGAGAGTGTACAGTAACCACAGTCAGCAATGCTCCCACAGAAAGCTGGTTCTCATTAAACATTATCAGTGGCGCCCAGCGGGGAACTGCCCCACGTCCTATTGGCCAGACTGCTATGAGTGACATAACAGCATTGCATGAAATGTGCCGGCATAGCTCTCTGCAATTTTGGGTTTGTGTCTGAGCTCAGATCCCCTGCTAACCCTAACCCACATCACTTGATGTGAGAAAACATGGAGCAATTACCAACTACATCGGCATTCACTACTGGTTATTTAGAATTGTATGAATTAAAAGTGTGAAAAAAAGAAAACCGACATGTGTCAGAGCATAATTCACTGCTGAGGGCCTTGTGCAGGAGCGATCAGGGGGTATAATGCCCCACTGTCTGAACCTACCTTGGCTGGTGCTGTTAAAAGACACCTTGACCCCTTCCCCCCTAAATACTCAGGCCATAAAGAAAAGGCCTCACCAACACACCCCCAACTTGCTCTCCACCCACCACACGCCCCCATTCCTCTACTATTCCTGCTGCGCCAAATCCTGACAATCTGCATTAATTGCAAACACATGCTGCCAAAAAAGTGCAAAGTCATTCTGGTCTGCTCGGGTTCAATGTGAAGTGTTCAGATGGTGGGGATGCACTCAGTAACCTCGACTCTAAATGTTTCCTCTCACGACATATTTTAAAAGCATAAATACAAGCCTCCAAAAAGCATTCTTTGTGCGACTGGTGAAAAGGCACATTTCCCTTTTTTTTTTTTTGTATCTGCGAGAGAAAGCTTCTTTTCTGGTATCCAGCTGTACTCTCTTCAGCTCCATCTGTGACCTGATCTGTTGTCTTCGCTCTGAAACTGCAACATCCTGCGTGCACTCAGTGCAGATGGCTGACACACAGACTGTTTTCATAAACCTCATACTTTAATAAATGAACAAACCAAACCTCTATTTGTCTATTTGTCCTTTTTAATATCACACCACTAATAATTTCTTCAAGGGTAGCATCAACATTAATGTGATATGCTATATAACACTGACTTGTAAAAGAACAAAGCTGAATAAAGACCAAAAACTGAAACAGGTGATATTCAGTGAATCAAAGGCTAAAAGATACGTTTATACACCACCAATGATTTGTATTTATCCCCTTATCTGAATATTTCCTGAGTGGAAAATTACTGGAATACACTCCACTTTTTTTATTGAGCAGCATTCAGTTGTACGTGTGTGTGTGTGTGTGTGTGTGTGTGTGTGTGTGTGTGTGTGTGTGTGCGCAGGAGTCTACGTGTATAGCTGTGTACATGTTTGCATGACCTTCAACTACAATTTGACCGGTACAAACTTTTCAAGGCTGACACTGATGTAAATGCTTTGGACTGAATGTGCCGAGAATGTTGTTTTCTCGCAGTCAACATTCAAATTTGGTCATTTGCCTGTTTAAAGGGTGAGCTCGAGCACTGTCTGTCTCTTTGATTTCTGCCTCAACCCCAGTGCATTGGAGATGATTCAGATATCATCTAAGGGGCTTACAGCATTGTGTCCAGTGTCAGATAAAGCTGCTTTTAGCCAGCACTGCAAGTTATACAGAGTTAAGATGGATTCAAGCTGCAGAAAAAATTAATTACAGACAGTGGTGTTTCCAGAGATTTTACACAGGGGTGGTCTGATGGGACCACTGACAATTTTGGGGTGGCACACCAACACCAAAAGCCATAACTGCATTTCAGGAATTCTAATATGCTGTTGAAGTACATTTGCTAGTTAAAAGCTATGTCATTATGGAGAGTTTGGTTTTTTTTATTTTGCAGTTAATGTTACTAATTATGTGATGTACATCGACTCATACAGACACAGTTAACATTTTGAGTTCCACAACAATCCTGTTTTAATGTGTTATGTATCTGTTTATACATGTGTTAGATAATTCATTGCTCTTCAGATAGACTGATTGTCCTTTTCCCATTCCCAACAAGCTATGCCGACATGGTTGGTACCAATGGATGGCTTAGGTCTGGGGTCTTCAATGTTTCTGGGCCAAGAACACCTTAGCTGAAAGAGAAACGGAGCAGGGACCCCCTCCTACACATGCAGTAACTCTGAGGACCCCCTAGGGGTCACGGACCTCCTGTTGAAGACCCATGCCTTAGGTTGCCTTCACTATCTTGCTTAAAATATGAGCACAGCCTCTTAAAGACAGTAATATCAGCCTCCAATTATTTTCGCCTAGGGGAGCCTCTGGGAAGCCCAGCTATTGTGTCGAGAAGGCCATGGGCCCCCCTTTGGGGTGCCACTGATCAGAGAGGAGGTACAGTTGCAAAAAAGTCAATAGAAAGATGTGACTGAATGCAAACAGACATGAATTTGCTCTTGACTGCTTGAATCGAGGTTCTGTTAGGACATGACTACATGAGCTGATAATATGTAACCTTAAGTTTGAAAATTGACCTCCACTACAGCTAAATCTAATGTCTGTAATGTCATTAGCCTTTTGGACTGAATAAATGGCAAAAACACTCCAGCAGTCAAACTCCACACAAAAAATCAATCTGAATGTACCCCATTGTTTCTTAGAAAGAAATGCTGCTGCTGTATAGACAGGTTCATTATTATTATTGTGTCACTAGGGCAACAGTTTTGGTTCCTTTTTACTTAATGTCAGCTACCACGTAAATTATACAAGAAGGGCAAGACATGGCAGTGTCCAAATTTTGCATCTGTCCAGAGTTTGGTGTCATTTCTACTGGAGTCAATAACCCATTATAACTTTGCTGTTTCACCATGCAAAATTTGAACGCTGTCACTGACATCACGTCCTTTCCTTCTTCTATAGTTTTCTTTGTCAGCTACTGCATTAACAAATTAGGGATACACTGATCGAACTTTGTCTCTCCGCCTACCAACCCTGATACCTCAACTAACAATATCTACCTCGAAGAACAAGATAGTAGTGTGCTCGTGGACCGTCTTAATCATAAGATATTCAAGAAAAAACGCAGGTGCTCTAACAATATCTACCATCAAGTGCCATACCTTTGTCAATTCTCTCTTTTCTCCAAATGTAAAATATGTGATTCTCCCTGCATGGAAGTCATCAAGATTTATTTTGTAAAGTAACCTAAAAATTGAGTTTTTACAACAAAAAGTTGTAATGCCATGTGACAAAGTTCTAATATGTTAAAAAATAAAGTTGGAATATATCAAAGAGAAGTCATGATATTATGAAAGTAAAATACTCAGTTGTAAGTTGCCCTTGCTGACCTCCATGACCCCTGCTCATCCACCCTACCCGCCTTACTGGTTGCTGCTTCCAGGTCTCATTCACAGCACATGGCCCCTAATCCCCCCTGTGCTGATGTGGGGTTGTCCAACCATCATTCAGAGCCAGGGCAAATACCACCAAATGAAACACAACCTTTTCTCTCACTGTGGTGAAAAATGTGCCTCGCTGGTGTTACAGTGGGCCAAGCCCTGGGTTTGTACTCACCATATCACTGTAGATCTCATCAGCCAGAATGGGAACGCAGTGTCTGGAGGCCACTGAGAAGGACAAGAATTATTTCATTATTTATGTGATAGTCCAAATGTTCGCCTCTGACTTCAACAAATTCAAAGCCTTTGAGTATTTCTAACTGTTTTTCCTAAAGCAGAGCAGGGCAGAACTGCAGCTAACCTTTGAGGATTTTCTGTAAGTGTTCCTTGCTGAAGACAGAGCCACACGGGTTGGATGGATTCGTAACAATCAGACAAGATGTCCTCTCGTCAATCAGGCTCTCCATGTGTTGCAGGTCAACTTCCCATGACTTCTCTGGCTGCAAATCAAAGATATATGTCAGGGTTAGGGCCATAGACTGTGTATAACGATGGACAGTATAACAGTTGCCAGCTTCAATCACCCACTGGTGGCTCGCTGCAGTGTAGGTCATAAACCCCGACCCCTCCATGTTAGCAGACGGGAAATCAAACGAAAAGATCAAAGTTCACATCAAGTAATTTTTTTCCCCAGTTTTTTTCTGTCATTTTACATTGTTCTTATCATGTTCAAGTGTTGCGAAGTTTGTTTTTAATTAGTTATTTAATTTAAAAAAGGGAGTTTGACGTCATGATTGACAGCTATGTGTGCTGATATGCTCATGATCAACGCCGCTGCCCGCGATTGGTCAGACGGGTGTATGGACAGGAATTTGATACAGTGGAGATTGCTACTGCACACACACTGGCTTCAAATGATCACCAGCGCACAATGGCAGCAGCTGTATCCTGGATATGTTGAGACATGTATAGCTGCAGACACATTCCGTTTGTAGCGTACACAACACACCCTGACAGACCGCACTCACCTCTAGTAGAACACAAGCCCATCAACACAGTAGTATCATACCAAGTTATCTGAAACCTGCTACTACACGATGTTGGAATGAATAAATAGGGCCAAAAGTAGCAATAATCCACATCAATTGACTGTTCACTAAGCCCCGCCCCTTTGTAATGGTCCATCAAGCTGTCGGAGATAGCAAGGAGCCCACAGTGTAACAACTGCACTCTCTAAGGAAATACCAAAGTTTTGGGAAAACGAAAAAGCGATTTTAGAGAAAAGCTGACAGAAGAGTCTACAATATGCGCTTAATGGATATATCCAAGATGTCAAACTGACTCAGCAGCAAAAACAGATTGAACAGATACAGATAGTAAGAAGCTAAAGCCAAACTACTGGCTACAGACCACAGTGTAAACATGAACCATCAAATCACTGGTGATCGAGACAGAAGACAATGAATATAGAGGGAAACTTCGCTGGACCTCTGCCGCCGGACCTCCTCCAGTGGACAGGTGGAGAGTTCTGGGGAAAGCCAAACAGTGTTCATCTGCACAAACTGTGATGACTCACAGCTGGTTTGATATCGGCAAATTTTCCCTGTTTCCCTTCACTGGTTCCTGTTAATCAGGTTAGGCCTCTTTTCACTATTATAGACATTAAAAGCAAAAGTAGCATGTGTAAGCTAGCTAGCTAAGGCTACACTTTTCAGGGTTTGTTTTTTGTTTTGAAATGGGGAGGAAATGTGTATCACCTTCCAGCCTCTCTGGGTAATGAGTGTCATTAATACACATGTATGGAGCTTTATCCCTATCTTTATTCAAGAGAGTGGTCTATCAGTTTGAGAGCATTATTTATTGATTTCACGTTCAAAAACCCTGCCCTCGCACTTAAATAGCCTCTGCTTGCGCTTGGATCTACTCTGTTTCTGCTCAAACTGTGTGCTCACACTCAGATACCATGTTGCTTGCACTCAGATACCATGTTGCACGCACTCAGATACCATGTTGCACGCATTCAGATACCATGTTGCTCGCACTCAGATACCATGTTGCACGCACTCAGATACCATTTGCTTGCACAGATTTCCTGCTCGAGCTTCGGCTTTTCTCCTCGCGCTCAAACTGTTTCTGTGCACTTGTGGAATTTCTGCTCTCAGATTTCTGCCCTGCGCTTGGATTTTTTTGTGTAACAACCCTGTCAAAATCCCCCAACCAATAGAATGCCAGATTTACTGTTGACCAATGAAATGATCCCTGCCTCCTTATGGGCGCGCTCGCCTTAGTTTTAGAGCGTCCCGGCCGGGCGGGTACTCTTTAACCGGGTTCATCCACTCCCACCCTCCAGGGAAAGCCCTGTAAATTAAATGTTCTTCTCTTGCTTTTTTTTTTACCACTTTTGGAATAAAGGGACTGTTAATTTACACACGTGCGCCATATATATATGATATCTTTAAATTTAATACTCTTTTGTCCCAGCTCGTCAAACGTCTCTGTTACGACGAATTTCATCTCGGCGGTGTTTGTGTGGAACTGAGCTCTCGGGACACAGTATCTCATCGCAGTTGGTTTCAGGTAACGTTAAGCTAACCGAAATAAATTGGCAGATAATAGCTTTGTTCTTTATTCTGTGACCGTTAAAAGAGGTTCCTGGTGAGTGGTGAGGCACGACTGGGTGTAGTCTATATAGTACAGGTCCTCCACCAGCTAACGTTATCTTTCGTTAGCTGATAGCTAGTTTAGCTCATGCTAGCTAACAGGCTACAACTGCTACATTTTATTTTCTCTAGCTGACGTTATCTGCTCATCTGGTTATCGTGAGCACTCGTTTTGGGTTAAAGTGGAAGTGCCTGGAGCTGCCACCCGTGGTCCCGGGCAGGGCTCGAGACTTGGGATCCACTCACCTATGGTCCCGCCCGAGCCTGACCTCCACGGCCTGGACGGGTGCTCAAGTGTGGGTCAGAGGAACGGAGAGGACCACGGAGGTGAAATAGTGAAGTTTAAGGATGCCTTCGGTATGTTGTTAATGTGATTTTATGGGCAATTTATCAGTCGAAGTCTCCTCCTCTGCAAAGCAAACCGCCCCGGTGGCTACGGGTAATAGCGCAGTTTTGAAACCACAACACTGTTTTTCCGAGATGGACTGATTGTTGAGCTGCTGTTAACAGTTAATGGAGTTAACGCCGGATCCCGTTATTTAACCGTTTCAACAATAAATTAAGCAGAGTGACGGACCCAAAACCTTCAATCTGGCGAAAATACAGCTGAAATGCTAACAAAAAAATAAATAAATACAGTGGTGAAGTTGGGATTTTTTTTTTTTTTTTTTTTTTTAAGTTATGTGCTCATGTCTTTTCTGTGTCTTGCAGGCTGCCAGGAGAAGCGGACTGGCCACCAGATATTGTTTGTGGAAATTTTAAAAATAAAGTTTGTCAAATTGACTTTTGTCTCTAAATTGTGCACACTTACACGAAATAGGGAAACAGTCAAGCTAGTTTTGAATGTTAGCATTTCTCACATTGAATGGTGAAATATTTGTAGTTTGAAAAATCCGATCTAAATGAATAATGGTCGTAGTTAACGAAGCATATGAACACGTTTGAACGTGGCGTGGTGGTCATTTTCGATTAAAGGCCGACGTCTCAGCGACGTCTTGGCAATGAGCAAACGTTCTCCCTGCTATGTGTTAACGATCTAAACTTGATACATCGGGCCGACATC